>NC_132911.1:89828937-89910677 GCF_047675955.1 Chlorocebus sabaeus | reverse complement strand
TGCACCCTCTGCCTCCCAGGTTCAGGTGCCTGCCACTGTACCTGGCTGTTGAGTCTTCCTTGGCAGTAATTTGTAATGTGTTATTTGCCCAAATGGTTTACCTTTTGTATTTTAACAAAATAATATTTTTGCTATTATATATTAATTAAACCTGGACCTGATTTAGTATATCTTCCTTCGTAGTATCTCACTGTTCTTCAGTGACCTTATTTCATTTCTTGTTACAAAATCTGTCTAGTGGCAAGAATTTTTATTTGAATTAGAAAAATGGAAAAATCAATAATCATTTATTAACATTTAGATAAAATATTTATGTGGGTATTAACTACAAAGCAAAGGTAAAAAGTGCAAAATCATAGAATAACTGTATATTTCAAATGCTTATGGGAATTACTTAGTTCTTTAATCCAAATTCTATATTCTGATTGCAGTGAAATGAATAATTACCTGGGAAAGATGATAATTTTTTTCTATATTTTATTGTATTTTATTGTCCTTATTTTCTTTTCTGCTTACCAGAGCAATGCATACTTTTTAAAAAATTGAACCATTAGAAAAATATATGAGATTAAAGCTACCTAATACCACTCTTAAAGAGAACCTCTGATAACAATTTGGGGAACCACTAAAATTGCTTATTGAAGCACCGAAATATTTGCTTGGGGTGGCAGAATTAATTTTCAAAGGTCATTTTGATTTTGAACCACAAGAGGGTCACCATAACATTATAGCAAGTGTCTACATTTGGTTCCTCCCATCTGCAAATTTTTAATTTGAAATGTGTCATGTCAAAGTTTTAACAAGTGGCTTCAGGTTGTTTATGTTAAGAGATTCTTTAGACATCCCACTAAGTGTCAAGGAGTTCTGCTATTCCCTAGCTCTTACTCACTCCTCAAACCACTGTTGGTCTTCATCACAAATGTCAAGCCCTTCTTCTCTTTCCTAAACAGCAAGTAACTTTTTACCTCTTTGGCTGTTATTTCACACTCTATGTATGTTTTCATTTCCTCTGTATATTCACAGTGACTTATTTCATTTTAAGAATCCCTGAGAGATGCTCTGTTAAAAAAGAGAGCTCTGTGAACAAACAGGTTTGGGAAATGCAGTAGATAATCAACGTGTCATCTTGGAGAGTCAGCATGCGTATTAACATAGTAAAGTCTCTGAGAAGCCCTTCATAATTAAGGGTGTCTAACTTTAACCCAGCACTTTCCAAACAATTTATTGGACAATGGCTTCCTTTGTTTACATAATTGTATTAGTCCTTTTTCACACTGCTATGAATAACTACCTGAGCCTGGGTATTGTATTTTGTTTTGTATTATACTATATTATATTATATTATATTATATTATATTATATTATATTATATTATATTTTACTAAGAGAAAGGGTCTCCCTATGCTGCATAGGCTGGTCTCAAACTCCTGGATTCAAGTGATCCTCTTGCCTTGGCCTCCCAAGTGCTGAGACTGAGTAATTTATAAAGAAGAGGTTTAATTGGCTCATGGTTCCACAGGTTATGCAGGAAGCATGGCTGGGGAGGCCTCAGGAAACTTACAATCATGGCAGAAGGTATAGAGGAAGGAGAAACGTCTTACATGGCCAGAGAAGGAGCAAGAGAGAGAGAGGGAAGATGCCACACACATACACTTTAAAACAACCAGATCTTGTGAGAACTCTATCAGGAGACAGTGCTACAAGAATGGTGCTAAACTGTTAGAAACCACCCCCAAGATCCAATCACCTCCTACCAGGCCCCACCTTTCACACTGGGGATTACAATTCAACATGAGATTTGGGTGGGGACACAAAGCCAAACCTTATGACTATTTAATACCTATAGCAACCTGAAGAAGTGATATTCTTTTGAACATTATCTGGGAAATTCTGATTTATAACATTAACTATTTTAAAAGTGTTACAAAACTCATATGTCACACTATTCTATAAATATCCACTTCATTTTTAACTTGAATAAATTATATCTTTTGAATTCACATGAATTTAAAATTTGTATTTTAAAATATGTATTTTTAAAGCTTGACAGTATTTTCTTCTCTCGTCCAAATATTTCCTATTTTTAATTTTAATTTTTATTTTTTGTATTTTGATGGCAATGATCCCAGGAGCTGTCTTACTACAGCAATAACTCGTATGGTAATTACACAAACTAATGATGGAAAATTCACCAGCTGGAATTGTAAATGGCATTATTATGTTGAGAATACTATTTTCATGAGAAATAATGAACTAAGAAAAGTGAATAATAGGCAGAAAAGTCATTATTTTAAATTATTATAAGGCCACAAAAATGTCACAGAAGAAAGATTAGTAATCAGAAAAAGGTTTTATACTAACAAACCTTGTAATCTTAGTGTATGAAGAGGCCTCAGTGTCATTTGATATAATGTCATATCACCTGCAGAAATCGGGAAGAACTCATGACTGTTTGAGGCTGATCATTAAATTTTCAGATATCTTCAAGTAGTAGAAATATCTGTTTACTAGCAAAGCAAAACGTGTTCCCATGAAAGTAATCTATTGGTTCTATTTCTGCAATGTATAGGTTTTCTTTTTTTGAAATGACCTTTTTATTTTCTGGAAAATAAATTTCTTGATGTAAGAGTTCTCCAAAGATCACATGGAATAGAATAATAGAACATATTGGCAATAACAGAGAACTTAGGACAACAAAAACAGCCTTCTTACCTTAAAGAAAGAGAAACTCAACTTCTGGAAGATTAAGGAAATTTTTTAAAATGTTAAATTAAATTAAAAAATTGTAAACATCTTTATTGAAATATGATTCAATGCCATAAAAGCCAACCATTTAAAGTGTGCAATTCAGTGGTTTCTTATATTCAGAATTGTGCAATCATTCTCAAAATTTAAGTTTAGAACATTTTTATCACTGAAAAGAGAAATCTCATGCCCATTACTGCTCATTTCCCATTGTCTCTCTCCTACTTCCCCCCACCCCACACAGTCGCTAATCTACTGTCTTTATAGATTTACCTATTCTGGGCATTTCATATAAATGGAACAATATGATTTGTGTTCTTTTGTGTTTGGTTTCTTTTGCTTAGCAACATTTCAAGATTCATCCATGTTGTAGCATATACAAGTACTTTACTCCTTTTTATTGCCAAATAATATTCCTTTCTCTTTATTTTCTTTCTCAAATCTTTTTAAAAAATAATTTCAACTTTTATTTTAGATTCGGGGGTGCGCGTGCAGGTTTAGTACATAGGTATATTGCATGATGCTGAGGTTTGGGGTACAGATGATCCTGTCACTCAAGCAGTGAGCATAATACCTGATAGGTGGTTTTTCAGCCCATGCCCTCCTCCCTCTCTTTCTGCTCTAGCAGTCTCCAGTGTCTATTGTTCCCATCTTTATGTCCATGTGTACTCCATGTTTAGCTTCCTCTTACAAATGGAACATGCAGTATTTGGTTTTCTGTTCCTGTGTTAAGTTGCTTAGGATAATGAACTCCAGCTGCATCCATATTGTTGCAGAGGACATGATTTCATTATTTTTATGGCTGTATAGTGTTCTATGGTGTATATATGTACCACATTTTCTTTATTTAACCCACCTTTGATGGGCACCTATGTTGCCCAGGGCTGATGCCCACCTAGGTTGATTCAGTGTCTTTGCTCTTGTGACTAGTGCTGTGATAAACATGTGAGTCCATGTGTCTTTTTGGTAAACTAATTTATTTTCTTTCTGGTATATACCCAGTAATGGGATTGCTGGGTTGAATGGTAGTTCTGTTTTAAGTTCTTTGAGGAATCTCCAAATTGTTTTCCAAAGTGGCTGAACTAATTTGCATTCCATCAACAGTGTATAAGCATTTTTTTTCTCTGAAGCCTCACTCACATCTGTTATTTTTGTTTGTTTTTTTAATAGTAGCCATTCTGACTGGTGTGAGGTAGTATCTCATTGTGGTTTTCATTTTCATTTATCTGATGGTTAGTGATCATGAGCATTCTTTTCTTATATTTGTTGGCTGCTTATACGTCTTCTTTTGAGAAGTATCTGTTCGTGTCTTTTACCCACTTTTTAATGGGGTTACTTATTTTTCACTTGTTGATTTGTTCAGTTTCTTACAGATTGTAGATATTAGACTTTTGTTGGATGCACAGTTTGTAAATATTTTCTCTCATTCTGTAGGTTGTCTGTTTACTCTATTGATAGGTTCTTTTGTTGTACAGAAGCTCTTTAATTAGGCCCCACTTGTAAACTTTTGTTTTTGTTGCAATTGCTTTTGAGGACTTGGTCATAAATTCTTGGTTAAGGCTAACTTCCAAAATGGTGTAAGAATTAAAAAAAAAAAAAAAAAAAAAACCCAGACATCACAAATCAATAATGGCAGAACTGGGGGTAAAACAAAGATATTACAATTCCAGGTTTATGATTCATTTATGTTTTATTTTAAAATTGATTTATACACTATACGTAATTTTGTCCAAATATGAGTTAACTATTCAATTTACCTTAGAGCTCTATTCTGAAATGGGGTTATTCTTCTGGGGAAAAACTTCTACCTCTCTATTTCTACCATGAGACGGCAGGCTACTGAATAGTACACAATACAGGATCTTAGATACAGGTATCAGTGAAAAGAGTGGTGAATTGCAAAGTCAGCAAATATAGGAGGTTATAAGATTTGGGTGAGTGGAATTTACTTGGGGAGAATGAGGTCGTCACTTTCCCACTCCACTCTGCTGCTAAAGCAATGAGATCTAGTTTAATGTCTCCTGAACCCTAAGATGTAACTTGCTTTGGCGATCTCACATGTGTGGTGAGTAGAAAATGAGAAAATTTAATCCAGAGAACAGAGATTGATCACACAGCACATTTCAGTGTCATCATGTATCCAATATAGAAGGTTTTTCTGGGTATATGCAAAAGGCAGAAACAATAAAGGGAAAAAATGGAAAAATTTCTACATAAATATTTAAAATATCCATATGTTTAAAAATTACCATAAACAAAACTGAAATACAAGACTGACAACATTTATTTTTGAGTCCCAGAGACTGAACCATCTGCTAAGAAGGGAGTATTCCTTTGGGCAGGACTGAATATACCAAAGAGTTAATATCTTTAATTTATAAAGAGCACATTAATAAAGGAAAGAAAAATTGACAAAGGGCAGATAGTTTTATTGTGAGGGTGGAGGGGAGAGTAACCCAAAAGAAAAATTGACAAAAAAGAGACAATTCACAAACAGGAGTATAAGTGGCCGAAAAATGTCAGGAGCAAAATTGAAACTTTCTAATAATTAAAGAAATGTAAATTCGAATTATCAGATTTTATTGAATTCTTCATAAAATTGAAAAATTGGTATTACCGGTTGAGTTCCTCAGGAAGCAGGATGTTTAGTTAATTTTTAACTTTAATTTTAGCGTGTAGGACGTTTATTAGGGAGGGTCCTGGAATTAACACCTGTGGAAAGAGTGGAAGTAAGATTGGGCAGAGGGAGAACTTGAGCTCTGACACAGACTCAAAGAAGGCCTCATCCCACCCTGCAAGGAGCTCTGGAGTTGTGATGACCTTCAGAGTAACTGGAGACAAAGAGCTGGGCCTTTGTACCTTCTGTATATTGGTCCTTAGACATGAGCTTAGGCATGACCTTGGGCGAGGCAATTTTCTTTAGCTGAGTCATTCCCAAAGAGGAACCAGCCAGGGGCTTACAGAGGGTGGGGCAGTGGGAGCAGTCACCTCTGGGTGCAGGTAAGAAAGAAGAGCGATGCCTGTAGAGAATTTAAAAACAATAACGAACTGCCTACAAAGTGGGTCTGCTTTTTAATACCACCATACACCACCAAGTCTAAACAATGTCAGTAATAAAATACTGTCTCTCCAAACTTTTGTTGGTCTAAGGTCAAAATAATTGAAATTACGGTGGGATTTAATAATATGTAGGTAAGCTTCACATTTGCACAGTTGTATTAGTCATGTGTGATACAGTGATATAAGAAGAAATATCTATCTGCATATCTATAGTATATCTATCTATATCTGCTACCTCTCTATATCTATCTATATCTGTATTTGCTATCTATATCTATATCAATAGATACAGATTTTATCTAGCTATCTCTATCTATATTTATATCTATATCTATCTATATCAATCTATATATATAGCTGCTATCTATCTATATCTATTGATATGAATAGCTGTATCTATATATTTGTTGCCAGGAACTGGGGACAGATATGTAGATATGCTTCTCAACTATATATGTCTATATCTATATCTGTCTATATGTACAGATATAGATAGATATAGCTCTAGTTGAGGAGCATCTGTATAGATGTATTTATAGATATAGATATATTGGTCCCTGCCCTCAGTTCCTGGCGTAGAGCTCCTAAAACCCTCACAGACGGGGGTGCTGTAAGTATTTTTTGTTCTAATATTTGTTCTAGTAGTATTCGGTCTCTGACCCCAGTTTCTGACACAGAGCTCTTAAATCCTTTGAAATTTCTTGGGTGACAGGATCTTTTTTATTGTTCTAATGAGGCAGATCTTGGAGATTCCTCAAGAGCCTCAGGATGTGGGCTGTTGCCAGGGGAACCAACCATGTGATGAGAGGGGTGGAACTTTCAGTTCATTGGGTGCTTGTGAAAAATGAAGATGTTTGGCTTTCCCTGGCTGGTATTTTGAGAACAGTGTTCTCGAATTTGTCTTTTTTTTTTTTTTTTTTTTTGAGACAGGGTCTTGCTCTGTTGCCCAGGCTGGAGTGCAGTGGTGCAGTCACAGATCACTACAGCCTCGACCTACTGGGCTCAAGCCATCCTCCTGCCTCTCAGCCTTTCTAGTCACTAGAGCCATAGGTCCACGCCACTATGCCTGGCTATTTATTTATTTATTTATTTACATTTTTTTTGTAGAAATGAGGTCTCCCTATGTTGCCCAGGCTTAGAATTTCCAATTTTAACTAGCTCCCTGGGTTATTTTTACATTAAAATGAATTATTATTATTATTATTATTTTTAGAAATGGGTTCTCACTATGTTGCCCAGGCTGGTCTTGAACTTCTGGGCTCAAGCAATCCTCCCACCTTAGCCTGCCAAAGAACTGGGATTACAGGCATGAAGCAATGTGCCCAGACCCTGATTTATGCACATTAAAGTTGTAGAACTGTTGATAATGGCTAGGATCAAGGGTGACAAAACTGACAATACACATATTGAACTGGTGAATACTTTTTTTTTTTTGAAACAGGGTTTGGCGCTGTCACCCAGGCTGGAGTGCAGTGGGACAATCTTGGCTTACTGCATCCTCCCCATCCTGGACTCAAGTGATCCTCCCACTGTAGCCTCCTGAGTAGCTGGGACTCCAGGCTCGTGCCACCATGCCTGGCTAATTTTATTTTGTATTTTTTATAGAGATGAGGTTTTGCCATGTTGCCCAGACTGGCCTCAAAGTGCTGAGCTCAACTGATCCTCCCGCTTCGGCCTCTCAAAATACTGGGATTACAGGCATAAGCCACTGTTTCCCGCCCCTGAATACTTTTATTTTTAAATTTTATTTATTTATTTATTTATTTATTTGAGACACGGTCTTGCTTAGTCACCCAGGTTGGAGTGCAGTGGTGCAACCATGGCTCACTGCAGCCTTGACCTCCTGGGCTCAAACAATCCTCCCACCTCAACCTCCTGAGTAGCTGGGACTACAGGCATACACCACCAAGCCCAGCTAATTTTTAAATTTTCTCAAACTCCTGGACACAAGTGATCCTCCTGCTTTGGCCTCCGAACGTGTTGGGATTATAGGCGTGAGCCATGGCCCCCAACCTGTGAGTGCTTTTAAATTCTGAATTTTATTTGACTCCTTATCTAAGCTATTTTCCTAGCAAGTGATTATATAATCAACATTTTAAAAGGCCCAAACACATAAAGACAATCAATGATGGAATTTTAATAACCTGAGAGCTCTTTTTCTCTCAGAAATTTACTACTTCATTAAGGTACCCAACATGTATTTAGAAATTGAAGTAAATAAACCAAGAGCCAATGTCTTAAACAAAACAAAGAAAACGTGAGATAACATTTCAGAAAGAATACTTCACATAATGGAGGAACAAATTCTGGATCTAAACGTCCTGTGGTATTCCTGAAACTAAATGACCCCTGACAAATTTGGACACTAAACAAGTTGATAATAGGATGAAGATAATTAGGTCTTGAGAGCTTTCACAATTGGCTTCAGCTTGACCATAGTCTTCTCTTGGGCAGTAGGGCTGTGTCCCTCATTCCGAGACTAATGTTTGGAAGGAAACTGTGACCTCCAATTTCAATCCACAGCAGGATTTTCCAAAATGTTGCAGAAAGAAAATTGGTCACAGACTAACAGTTGGAGAGAAAAGTATGGTCAAGAGAAAAGTATGGTCAAAGGTGCAATTAATGGTGTTCTAGGAAGAAAAAGCTATTTCCCTGGAGAGAAAGAATTGTGTGGAAATTGTAGATACATGAGAAGTATCTCGAATAGGTTGTGAAAGTGCATAGAATCTACAAATCAAACAAGAACCAAGGTTCTTTTCCCTGTTAACTTTTTAAAACCTTGTTTATCTTAAACATTGCAGCAAGGAAAGCCAGAGTACGTTTCAGTAAATAGTTAGGAAATGTTGATCTATTTAAATTAGAAATCAGTTTTGAAATGTTTGTGAAAACTATGAAAAAATTCTTCAAATAAAAGTGCAGAACTGATTTTTACTTGTTAAAATGTTCATTTGAAAATAGTTTATCTAGATATTCAATGTTATTTTTTAAAATAATAATTGCATTGAACACTTGATATCTATGGCATCCATGAGAATTGTGTCTTGCAAACCTCCTGCTATGGGGAACACAGTTGATCGGGGGCCCCAGGGTCCGAGCTTTGAAATCCATCTTTGAGTTTGCACAACAGCTACACCACCCATGAGCAGCTCCTCATCAGCTGTCTAAGATGCTAAAGCTGATCTTTTTCTGACAGACAGGGAACTCCTTTCTCAGTTGACTTTGACTCAGGGACTCCCTGATGGCCTGCATAGCACTCCGAGACACTTTCTCTCAACCCTCTTCAATGGCTTTCCTAGTCTTTCCCATCACTCTATTTTTTTTTTTACGTGAATACTACACCTAATAAAATCTTTGCCCATTTAGTCCTGTCTTGGCATCTGCTTCTTGGAAGATCTAGAATAACAGTATCTCTTTGGTAGCTTCTTCCCTCAGAATTATATTCTTATTGGAGGTTACAGTGGTTGAATTTGAGGTGCAGGAATAAAAATGCATTTTTTTTTTTTTTTTTTTTTGTAAAAGAAAAAATCTACTATGAAACTGGAATCTAGATTGCAGTGATGGAAAGTTTGAAAATGTCTAACTGCTGACATGCCACAGGTGTTTATTTAGTTTCTTTTTGTTTCCATTATCCTCTTAAATATTTTGGATGATTTGGTCCTCTTTTTCATTTTTATTTCTCTATCACCTAGTAACTGCACATTTTCCTTTCAAGATGTTTTACTTGAAATTGCATGAGTTAATAGTTATCTTAGACCTTTAAAAAGTTTATGAAATGGAGGGAACATCCCCTGAAGAAATGAAACAGAAGTAAATGAAACAGAAGTAAATACAAATAACTTATTATGGCAAAGTCAAAGAACTTGATTAAAAAAGCATAGATATAAATATATTTAAAAATAAATAAGCATACAGATACAGCCTCATAATAGTTTTTTAAACTTTTAAAATTTAAATATTATTAACTTATTTTTAGAGATGGGGTCTTTCCATGTTGCCCAAGCTGTTCTCAAACTCCTGGGCTCAAGCGATCCTCTTGCCTCAACCTCCCAAATTGCTGGGATTACAAGTGTCAGCCACCGTGCCCAGCAAGTCTGATAATAGTGTTAATGTCATATGAGGGCTGGGTGTGGTAGCTAGCTCCTGTAATCTGAGCACTTTGGGACGCTGAGGTGTGAGGATCACTTGAGGTCAGGAGTTCAAGACCAGCCTGGCCAACATGGTGAAACCCTGTCTCTACCAAAATTACAAAAATTAGCTAGGTGTGGTGGCATGTACCTGTAGTCCCAGCTACTCAGGAGGCTGAGGCGAGAGGATCCCCTGGGAGGCAGAGGTTACAGTGATCTGAGATTGCACCACTGCATTACAGCCTGGATGACGGAGTGATACTCCCTCTCAATTAAAAAATATCTATCTATCTAGATATCTTTATCTATAGATGTCTAAATATATCTATATATCATATGGGCTACAGACAATTAATAAACATTTATAGATTGAAGTCAGGTAGCATGATGCCTCCAGCTTTGTTCTTCTTGCCCAGGATTGTCTTGGCAATGTGGGTTCTTTTTTGGTTCCATATAAAGTTTACAGTAGTTTTTCCAATTCTGTGAAGAAAGTCAGTGGTAGCTTGATGCGGATAACATTGAATCTATAAATTACTTTGGGCAGTATGTCCATTTTCAGGATATTGATTCTTCCTATCCGTGAGCATGGAATATTTTTCCATTTGTTTGTGTTCTCTCTTATTTCCTTGAGCAGTGGTTTGCAGTTCTCCTTGAAGAGGTCCTTCACATCCCTTGTAAGTCGTATTCCTAGGCATTTTATTCTCTTTGTAGCAATTGTGAATGGGCGTTCACTCATGATTTGGCTCTCTGTTTGTCTGTTATTGGTGTATAGGAATGCTTGTGATTTTTGTACACTGATTTTGTATCCTGAGACTTTGCTGAAATTGCTCATCAGCTTAAGGAGATTTTGGCTGAGACGACGGGATTTTCTAAATATACAATCATGTCATCTACAAACAGAGACAATTTGACTTCCTCTCTTCCTATCTGAATACTCTCTTGCCTGATTGCCCTGGCCAGAACTTCCAATACTGTGTTAAACAAGAGTGGTGAGAGAGGGCATGGTTATCTTCTGCCAGTTTTCAAAGGGAATGCTTCTAGTTTTTGCCCATTCAGTATGATATTGGCTGTGGGTTTGTCATAAATAGCTCTTATTATTTTGAGATAAGTTCCATCAATACCTAGTTTATTGAGAGTTTTTAGCATGAAGGGGTGTTGAATTTTGTCGAAGGCCTTTTCTGCATCTATTGAGATACTCATGTGGTTTTTGTCACTGGTTCTGTTTATGTGATGGATTATGTTTATTGATTTGTGTATGTTGAATCAGCCTTGCATCCCAGGGATGAAGCACACTTGATCATGGTGGATAAGCTTTTTGATGTGCTGCTGGATTTGGTTTGCCAGTATTTTATTGAGGATTTTCGCATCAATGTTCATCAGGGATATTGGCCTGAAATTTTCTTTTTTTTTGTTGTGTCTCTGCCAGGTTTTGGTATCAGGGTGATGCCAGCCTCATAAAATGAGTTTGGGAGGATTCCCTCTTTTTCTATTGTTTGGAATAGTTTCAGAAGGAATGGTACCAGCTCCTCTTTGTACTTCTGGTAGAATTCAGCTGTGAGTCCGTCTGGTCCTGGACTTTTTTTGGTTGGTAGGCTATTAATTGCTGCCTTAATTTCAGAACTTGTTATTGGTTTATTCAGTGATTCGACTTCTTCCTGGTTTAGACTTGGGAGGGTGTATGTGTCCAGGAATTTATCAATTTCTTCTAGATTTTCTAGTTTATTTGCGTAGAGGTGTTTATAGTATTCTCTGATGGTAGTTTGCATTTCTGTGGGATCAGTGGTGATCTCCCCTATATCATTTTTTATTGCATCTATTTGATTCTTCCCTCTTTTCTTCTTTATTAGTCTGGCTAGCAGTCTATCTACTTTGTTGATCTTTTCAAAAAACTAGCTCCTGGATTCATTGATTTTTTGAGGGTTTTTTCATGTCTCTAATTCTTTCAGTTCTGCTCTGATCTTAGTTATTTCTTGTCTTTTGCTAGATTTTGAATTTGTTTGCTGTTGCTTCTCTAGTTCTTTTAATTTTAATGTTAAGGTGTCAATTTTAGATCTTTCTTTCTTTCTCTTGTGGGCATTTAGTGCTATAAATTTTCCTTCAAACTGTACTACAAGGCTACAGTAACCAAAACAGCATAGTACTGGTACCAAAACGGATATATAGACCAATGGAACCCAACAGAGGCCTCAGAAATAACACCAACCATCTGATCTTTGACAAACCTGACACAAACAAGCAATGAAGAAAAGATTGCCTATTTAATAAATGGTGTTGGGAAAACTGAATAGCCGTATGCAGAAAACTGAACCTGGACCCCTTCCTTACACCTTATACAAAATTCAACTCAAGATGGATCAAAGACTTAAACGTAAGTCCTAGGACCATAAAAGTCCTAGAAGAAAACCTGGGCAATACCATTTAGGACATAGGCATGGGCAAAGGCTTCATGTCTAAAACACCAAAAGCAATGGCAACAAAAACCAAAATTAACAAATGGAATCCAGTTAAACTAAAGAGCTTCTGCTCTTTAGAAACTATCTTCAGAGTGAACAGGCAACCTACAGAATGGGAGAAAAGTTTTGTAATCTATCCATTGGACAAAGGGCTAATATCCAGAATCTACAAGGAACTGAAAGAAATTTAAAGAAAAAAATCAACCACATCAAAAAGTGGGCAAAGGATATGAACAGACACTTCTCAAAAGAAGACATTTATGCAGCCAACAGACATGTGAAAAAATGGTCATCATCACAGGTCATCAGAGAAATGCAAATCAAAACCACAGTAAGATACCATCTGACACCAGTTAGAAGGGCAATCATTAAAAAGTCAGGAAACAACAGATGCTGGAGAGGATGTGGAGAAATAGGGATGCTTTTACATTGTTGGTGGGAGTGTAAATTAGTTCAACCATTGTAGAAGAAAGTGTGGTGATTTCTCAAGGATCTAGAACTAGAAATACCATTTGACCTAGCAATCCCATTACTGGGTATATACCCAAAGGATTATAAATCCTGCTTACATAAAGACACATTTACACATATGTTTACTGCGGCACCATTCACAATAGCAAAGACTTGGAACCAACCCAAATGTCCATCAATAGTAGACTGGATAAAGAAAATGTGGCACGTATACACCATGGAATACTATGCTGCCATGAAAAAGGATGAGTTCATGTACTTTGTAGGGACATGGATGAAACTGGAAGCCATCACTTTCAGCAAACTAACACAGGAATAGAAAACAAAACAGCACATGTTCTCACTCATAATTGGGAGCTGAACAATGAGAACATATGGGCACACGGAGGGGAACATCACAAACTGGGGTCTGTCAGGGATTGGGAGGCTGGGGAGGGATAACATTAGGAGAAATATCTAACGTAGGTGATGGGTTGATGGGTGCAGCAAACCACCATGGCAAGTATATGTCTATGTAATAAAACTGCACGTTCTGCTCTTGTACCCCAGAACTTAAAGTATAATAAAAAAATGTATAGAGATCATTCTTTGTTTGGAATACTTGGGTGGACACAAAGATTTAGGTTTCCAAGAGGCTTACTACCTAGTTATGATTAGAGTTGACCACATGAAAGAAAAAGTCATAGAAGCCCAGGCTTGGAAGGGATCTGAAGGTTCAAGTCCAATCACCCTTGTGCTTGAGTATCCTTTTCCTCAGCAAGGCCAAGAGATGCCCAGGCTGCTTAAACAGCTCCGGTGACAGACAGTCTGCAATTTCCTAAACATAGTGTTCATCTCTAGATTTATCTTTGACTTTCAAAATTCCTCTTTGGGTGTGGTTGCTCACGCCTATAATCCCAGCACTTTGGGAGGCTGAGGCAGGAGGATCACTTGAGCCCAGGAGTTGGAGACTAGCCTGACCAATATAGTGAGATCCTTTCTCCAAAAAAAAAAAAATTTATCTCTGTAGTGAAATTTCACTCTTCAGTCCCAGTTCCATGACAGTAGAAGCCAGCCTCCATGACGGCTTCTCCAAATCCTCACCTCCTGGCAGCCACACCCCTGCGGAGTTTCCTCCCATATTAACAAGAGCTGCTCTGCGTGACCAATATCATGTGGCAAAAGTGATGGCATGCCACTTCTGAGATTGAGTTAGGAGAGACCGAAGCTTCTGTTTGCATGTTCTCCTGCTCATTTGCTCAGGCACACTCACACTCCTCACTGGCTGTGGGGGACGCCAGCTGTCATGCTGCAAGGACACTCAAGCAGCCTATTGAGAAGCCCACGTGGTGAGGAGTGGAAGCCTTCTGCCAACAGCCAGCTGGGAACTGAGGCCTGCTGACAGTCACGTGCATGCACTTGGAAGGGGATTCAGTTCCTGTCAAGCCTTGTGATGACTATAGCCTCATCAGACAGCTTGGCTCCAACCTTCCTCCTGAAATCCTGAGCCAGATCTACCCTCTCAGATACTCAATCTTCAGAAAATGTGAGAAAACAAATGCTTGTTGTTTTAAAACTGTAAAATTTTGGGGAAATTTGTTATGCAGCAATAGATGACTAATGCAACACCTTGAAGCCATTTCTTTATTTATTTTTGAGACATTGTCTATATCAAAAAAAAAAAGACATTGTTTGTATCAAAAAAAAAAAAAAAAAATCAGCCAGGTGTAGTGATGTGCACCTGTAGTTCCAGGTACTCAGGAGGCTGAGGTAGGAAAATTGCTTGAACCCTGAGCCTGGAAGTCAACGCTGTGGTGAGCTGTGATCATATCATTGCACTCCAGCCTGGGTGACAGAAACAGACCTAGTCTGTAAAAAATAACAAATACAGAGTAAAAGAATTAAATGATTCCCAACAACCCTATGACATTCGTGTTACTATTATTTCAATTTCACAGATAAGAAAACTGAGAAGACAGAGAGGTTAAATATCTTTCCTAAGGTCACAGAACTGGTAAGTGGTATACCAGGACTTGAACCTGGAAAGTCTCTTCTCAGAGCTGTCTCAGGAGGTTGCCATTAGGCTGCCGGCCAGAGCTACAGTAGTCTCAAGGCTTGGCTGAGGTTGAGAATCAGTTCCTAGGATCACGCCCATAGTTGTCAGCAAGCCTCAGTTCTTTGCTCTCTGCCAGCTGGAGACCTCCATTCCTCATCATAGGAGCTTATTTTATCAGTGACTTTTTAAAATGAGATCATGCTCTGCAGTTTTTTTGTTTTTTTGTTTGTTTGTTTGTTTGTTTTTACCTTGCAACGTATTGTAACTGTTTTATCATGTAACTAAACATATTTCTAGCCATCATTTTTGAAGGTTTCGGATGCGAATTGCCAACTTGAAAAGGCAGAAATCCTTTAGGCAAATCAGCAAAACAGTAAAATACTCTATCACTTTATCTTTTTAAATTCATACACTAAAATAAGAAAACTTAATTTCCTGTCGTGCCTGGAGACTTCTTTGAGTCACTACTATAACAAAATGAAATTTGTGTTTTTACTGGACAGTAGAGATTTTTTTCTATCACTTATTACTATTACTAATTTTTTTTGTAGTTTTAAGACAAAATTTATAAAACTTGAAAAAGCTAAATATTCTTTCTTTGGTGCTAAATATAAAGATATGCAAGTTAACATGAATTATTCATTAGTGTAGTGACAGAAAAATACTCCCAGTAATTCAAAAATTATGACTGACTTGTCGGACTTATTCAAGTCCTGTTTTTGTAAGGTGTTGTGATAGTGCAAAATAGTTCGGCAGGGTGGCAGGAAAGTGCTCACCATCCCTGAGTTTCACACAAAACCATCCTACTCAGAGGCTCGTTGTTATTTGTTTACAGGAAGAAAACTGTGAGAGTAGCTTTGCATTGTTGGTTTCACATGTCATGGTGTATGTGAAATTGCCTTAAAAGAGCCCCATGCCAGTTGTCATTATAAACACAGATCCTACACCTTGGGGAAAAGGCAGCTGATAAGCTGTATGCCTTCAAACTGATGTTTAAGGCAGGAGATCACTTTAGAGAAAATTAATCCCAGTAGGGGGGATCTAAAGAGACCTAAAACTTGAAAAGCAACAACATTGAAGCTATTTCAAGCAGAACTAATGTCTAAATGAAGCAAGTTCTTCATTTTACCTGTTAAAAACGAAGGTTCTATCTTTTTAGCTGTAAGGTAAAGGGGGGTATAGTATTGTAGGGCTTCCCGGTGTATCACTTCCTTAGGGTATCCCTAGTTACTTGTTGTGTACTCTTCATGTTACTGGAGTATGATTAAAAACTGATGACAGAATATCATGATTGTATTCTTTTCCATATTTTCCACCAATACTGTTCATGAAAGAAAGAGGTGAGTTTTGTCTAAATGTTAGTCTAAATCTGCAATGATTTTTTGACTTGGCATAGTTCCTTAAATCCATGCAGTGGAATACTCTTTAGGGGTTGGATTATACTTTGTGAAGGATATCTCTCATAAACCAAGCCACTTAATTAAATCGCTGTATGAAATGTAAGTCAGAGAGTTATTCTAGGAAGCTGCTATAGTTTCAGAATCTCAATAGTCCAGGACACATTCTGAATTTAATTCTTCGTGTCCTCCTAATTCTTCTTTTTAAAAACTTTGTGTAGAGTAGAATCTGGCATCAGGTGACGGGAGCTATGTATTACACATTGTTATGAATGTTACAGTTGACTAGTAAGAATTTGTGACTTTTGAGAAATAAATGGCAGTTGAAGTATGACTTTTTTTTTGTTAAAAAGGAGGTCCAATCTAATTACTCTTTATAATAAATACCATGTCACAGGACTATTTCCATTTACTAAGTTGCTTTAAGTGTCACAGGCAGCCACTTCTAAGCACTAAACGCATTGATACAAAAATAAAGCTTCATTTAAAGCTGGCCTTAAGTCTAGAGCTATTTTAACATTTTATTACTTTAATTAAGTTAAATATATAATTTAAAGAACTATGAAGAGTTAATTAATGGGTGAATAGCAAATGGTCCCAAACAATGCTTGCGTGGTCTCCATATAATCAAGCAATTATACACAATAAAGAGAAATACATGCAGGAAAGTCTATGTATTTGGATATTTTTCTATATGTTACTTTATGAATTATTCTTTCTGAGATTAGTCATATTAAAAGGATATACTTATGACCATTTTAACATTTCAGAGCTTAGTGGAAGTCCTTGAAAGTAAAACTTTCAAGTGCACAGGTACTTAAATTTTGTCTCCAGGCAAAGTATTTACATCAACAACACTTCTAGTTAATAGTTGGGGCTTTCCAAAAGAGAACTAATCAGTGGTTCTATTAATGTTTTCATTTTTAAAGGGCTTTAAAATCAGCGACTGTGTTTTCCAATTTCAAGAAACACGGTTTAGGCTTAGTGGGAGGCTTGTGACGAAGCTTTCTCTGCTGTGCGGCCAGCTGCATCCAGAACAGAAGAGGTTTCTGCAGCCTACTATGAAGGCCCTCATTGCTGGAAGAAGGCAGACAGGCAGAGGGACTGTATCTGGTGTCTTCACTGCTGCCCAGGTTTAGGTTTTATAGTAGATGCTTCCTATATACTGTGCGATCCTTATGCAAACAATCCTTACAACAGGCTCTCTGAGGAACGCATTTTGGTTTTTTTCCTGAGTAGTACCTTAACATCTGACTTCAGTTTGTTCCCTTTGTTTCTCTCTTCCATTCTGTTTATACTATTAGGTTGGTGCAAAAGTAATTGCAGCTTTTGCTTTTATTTATTTATTTATTTATTTTTGACATGGAGTCTCGCTCTGTCACCCAGGCTGGAATGCAGTGGTGGGATCTCAACTCACTGCAACCTTTGCCTCCCAGGTTCAAGCAGTTCTCCTGCCTCAACCTCTCAAGTAGCTGGGTCTACAGGCACACACCACCAGGGCCAGCCAGTGTTTGTGTTTTTTGTAGAGATGGAGTTTCACCATGTTGGTCAGGGTGGTCTAGA
Source organism: Chlorocebus sabaeus (assembly GCF_047675955.1). Classification (NCBI taxonomy): domain Eukaryota; kingdom Metazoa; phylum Chordata; class Mammalia; order Primates; family Cercopithecidae; genus Chlorocebus; species Chlorocebus sabaeus. Next base: position 89,892,829 of record NC_132911.1, on the reverse strand, counting down.
ACTCCTGACCTCAGGTGATCCACCTGCCTCGGCCTCCCAAAGTGCTGGGATTACAGGTGTCAGCCACTATGCCTGGCCTTGCCTTTACTTTTAATGGTAAAAACACAATTACTTTTGCTCCAGTCTAATAGATAGCCTATTCTGCAAATTAGTTCAAAAGCTCGAGACATGTAAGAACGAGTTGTTTACCTGCTTAAAATAAACCTTGTTTCCTTGTTTCTTAGTAGTTGGAAAATTCTGAGGGTTCTTTAGGAAGAAAAGTCCATTATTTGGTAGTTATGCTCTCTTTGCAGGATGAACTAATTTTCCCTCAGCTATATGCAAGCCATATTTTAAATTTTCCATCAAAATATAGCTCTGGGAAAATTCATGACTAATTTATTCATCACAGACATTCCTTGTTAAACCAAACTACAAATTAAATGAAATTAGAAAGGAAATTACACAAATTGAAGTAGCACTGGCCTGGAAATCAGGAAACAGCCTCCAGTTCCAGTTCTACAACTTGTGAGGCATGTGATCTTAATTTGCTTGATCGTGACTGGATTTCATTTCCCACACATCATTTGTGTGTGTGTGTGTGTCTGTGTGTGTGTATATGAATGAATATAATTGACAAATGTCAATGAAATCTAATCAATATAGTGATATAATCAATATACATTTATCAAAATGATAAATATTTATAAGTATAATACTGTGTGTATAATTTATATACACACATTCACATACATGTATAATATATATAAATAATATGAGAATGAAATATATAGAAAATGTAAAGTTACTATATATAATATTTATATACACATATATATGTATACATAGATGTGTGTGTATATATATACACATACAGGTTTTCTCCTTGTATTTGCTTAGGGTGTTCGTCTGGGTTCTAAACATCTATTGTGGCCCTAAGTTTTTCTGTCTTAGATGAATTACCCAGAAGATGGTCACGAGGGCCAGACACAGGCCTTTGTCAACCGTTTAATGCAATAGAAGGCAGTGAAGTTATACTTTACATACTGTAAGCTCTTAGAATTTTAATTGTTCATGTCATCCAAATATGAGCTCAGCGAAAAGTTCTTTAGAGGGATGATATCCTTTATAGAATCGTATAACTGTATATGTTCACTTCCTCAGGTTAGAGATGCAGAAAGTGAAGCCCAGAGACTTAGGCGCAGGCTCTGCCTGCTGGTTGACTTTGCTTTCATCACGTCAGATTACACACACATTACAGACGGTGACCAGCGATGCTCCAGGCATCTCGGTCGTCAGCGGGTATCCTGAGGGCTGTCCGCCTGACCGCGACCCCCCAGTGGGGTTTCTTTCCGAGTGTGCCGCCCCTCGCAGCTGCTCTGGGATAAAGGGCAGAGGAACAGAGCTGGCTGCTTCCCGAGTCCCCGGGTCCTGCGAGCGCCGGTCGTGTTGCGGGTATGGGGTGCGGCGCCAGCAGGAAGGTGGTCCCGGGGCCGCCAGCGCTGGCCTGGGCCAAGCACGAAGGTCAAAGTCAAGCCGGCGTCGGAGGTGCGGGGCCACGGCCCGAGGCGGCGGCCCAGGCGGCGCAGAGGATACAGGTGGCTCGCTTCCGAGCCAAGTTCGACCCCCGGGTCCTTGCCAGGTAAAGCGCCACGTGAGGAACTGGCCTGGGACTGGGCTGACAAAGAAAATTCCCTGGCCAAGACCGCCTCAAGGTTTTCTTCAGCTTGACTCAATTTTGGACAGGGTTCTTTCGGATGATAGACCACTGATCTACCCTTCTCTGCCCTTTTGAGATGTAAATCTTCTACAACCCAAGAGTGTCCTTTTCAAGCACCTGGGAGACATCCCTTTGAAATGTAGTCATCAAGAGAGTTAGGGCCACTGTCTCCCAGTCTCTGTGGGAGGGTAGGAGCCTAACTTCCATAAGGGCCAGGTAGCAAACACAGATCTCATTGACCACCTCTCCCTAACCTTCCCCCATTCTTTTCCACTAGCTCACCCCAGCGCTTAAAAACTTTCTTGCCTTTTCTTTCAAAGGCGTCCATTTCCTTTCCTCTGTTGCAGAAGCCTTGACTCCTATTGCAATAGTCTGGGATAAGCCTTCTTTGCTGTGTTCCGTAAGTGCCCAGTACAATTTATCTTTGACATCTCTGAGCAGGGAGTTCAGAGGATGGGAAAAAAGAGAGCAGGAGCAGCAGCAAACATGGGAAAGAATTCCTGTCTTCAGAGGTGGGGTGTGGTGGTGTGAGAGGACTGCCTGCCAACCTCCAGCATCTGTGGCGGAAGACAGCTTTGCCACCAATATCCTGGGGCTGGGTCCTACCAGACCTGGTGTGTAAAGGATTTTCCACTAAATTCTAAAAATTGGGATTACAGTGAGTGAACTAGAGAGGCACCTTTGAGTCAGCCAGGCTTGAGGTCCAGTTCCATCTCTTCTATAATGTACCATTTCAACTATTCCTTGGCTTTTATCCTTCCTTAGTTTCTGCCTCTGTAAAATGGGAGTATCTATCTCATAAGACTGTTGTGAGCATAATTAAAGTAATACATGCAAATTATGCTGCACAGTGCATGGCGCCAGTCCTCCTGTAGACATTAGTGCAATGCTGATTACTGTCTTCATGAAGTACAAATAAGCCCTCGCTATGTAGAAGATTGCAAGTTGGTTGGCCTCCTCAGAGTGTACCATGTTGGACATGTTGGACATTTTGACCAAGTAAATCACAGAATCCCCTTCTCCTCTGTGTTTGGGGGGACACAATAATGGGTGGCTCAGCTGGCTTCCCAAGGCACTTCTGGTCCTAGAATTGCATGCTCACTTCATCACAGTGCTCTGTCCAGAATCTATGCAGAGCCATTTCCTGGCTCTTTGAGAACTTTTAATACAATCACTCCTGGAGGATTAGTCCAGTGGCTGCTAAGTTTAGAGAAGAATAAGACTGGCTAATATGACTGAACTGAATCTGAGTAGGTACAGGGTCTTGTCAAGACTGACTAGGTTAAATGGCATCTCTGGTCGTTTGTAGTCAGAGAGTTGATGCTAGTCTGGTCTAGTCTTCATCCACCCTCCTCATTCCCAATCCGCGGGTAGACCCAGCCCCATAGAGTGTAAAGGGATCACAGAAGCAGAGGATCTCAGCATTACAAGGGTTTCAGAGACTGTAACTCAAGGCTCATCTTTAACCAATGAGTAGTTGAGTTCCCAAAGGTTAAGTGATGACTTGTCCAAGTTAATGGTAGAATTGGGACTAGAACACAGTCATCTTTCTTCTCCGTTGTGATTCCATCTATAACTTTTGCAGAAAAGAGATGATAGAATTTAAATATGAGTATATTTACTTTCTTGTTGGGAGTTTATTACAATTGTTTCTCTCAAGCAGATTGTGACACTATTATTATTTTCTTGTTTCAAATATTTATGTTCAAAAATTCCCAGTTTGTATAATAGCAACTGAGGTTAAAGTAATATTTCCAATTTACGTAGTCTCTGGAATGATACAAAATAGCCCCACCTACTAAACTGACTTTGAGGCTACTCTTTTAAGAGAGTGGAGGGGTAAAAGTGAAGGAAATGAAAAGACCTTATAGAGGCATTCTTCCCTGCTTGATGTGATCGTTACTTAATGTTTTCAATATATATATGATGATTCAGGAATAATATGTATTCCGTGAATGATTCTTTTGTTCAATGTTTATTGCTACTTCTCTGTGCTAGGCACTTTACAAGGTATAACCACACAAATCATAAAGGTGGTCACCATTCATGGCTGTTGAGGACTCATGAGCAAGGCTGCAGCTGTAAGAATTTGTTATGGGACAAATTGAATAACAATCTGAAGCATTTATTTCCACCACTCTAAATCTTGGCTTAAAGTGTACTGTTTCCTCCAATGCCAAATTACTAGCAATTTTTCAAATATTGGAAATATGAAGCCCCCTTAACAGTATTGAAAAAAGCTTCTTTTATTTGAGCAAAAGAGTGTAGTTCTCAGAAATGGTAGTTTGTTTGATATGATTAATTCTGTGAACAAATGAGTTTGGTGGCAGCTTTGAGGGCATGGCGATAAATTAGCATTTGCAGAGTGCTTTCATCCACAATAGAGGTAATATAAAACTTGGTTGGTCTGCAAAGCAATAGAATTTGAAATGCCTGTGATTATCTTCAAAATCACACTGGGAATGCATGTGAATAAAAAAGCAGAGATGGAAAGGGAAAAGGGGAAAGAATCTATTTAAGATTACTAAATTGCTATCTGTTTTGATAAGGTAATTGGCCAGAAAATTAAGTGCTCTGTGGAGAACAAAGCTGTTTTCTGTAATCTGGTACAGCCAAATGTCATTTTTATTCGATACACACAGGAATATAAAGAACAAACAAGAAGGCAAAGAAAAAAAAAGTTACAGGAAAAATAAGCTCAATAAAAGAAGTAAGATTATTTAAAGATAGTTTAGTATTTGTATTTGAATCTTTAGTATTGAATACGTGGTATAAAAATGTGCCTTCTCCCGGGGTGCTCCCTGAGTACATTCCATTCTCTGTCATCTTTAGCTAGGAGAGGTTTTATTAAAATGAAGTCTGGGCACAGTGGCTCACATCTGCAGTCCCAACACTTTGGGAGGCTGAGGTGGGCAGATCACTTCAGGTCAGGAGTTCGAGACCAGCCTGGCCAACAAGGTGAAACCCCGTCTCTAATCTTAAAAAAATACAAAAATTAGCCAGGCAAGGTGGCATGCACCTGTAATCCCAGCTACTCAGGAGGCTGAGACAGGAGAATCACTTGAACCCAGGAGACAGAGGTTGCAGTGAGCCAAGATCATGCTACTGTACTCCAGCTTGGGTGACAGAGCAAGACTCCATCTCAAAAAAAAAAAAAAGAAAAGAAAAGAAAAAGAAAAAAGAAAAGAAAGGAGACCTGTGTTCTAATCCTGACTCTACAACGATTGGCTAATGTGTTCTTTAAATTTCCTCATCGGTAAAACAAAAAGTTGGGTTAAATACCCAACTTTAATATTCTTTCCAGCTATAAAATAATGATTTTAAGTCTAGCATTTCCTCGACACATCTTAAATATGAGGTACAGGGCTAAATTTGATAGGATTCCTTTTTAATTTTTTTTTAAAATTTTTGAGACAGAGGTATCACTCTGTCACCCAGGCTGGAGTGCAATGGTCTGATCACAGGCCACTGCAACCTCAAATTCCTGGGCTCAAGGGATCCTCCTGCCTCAGTCCCCCGAGTAGCTGGGGCTACAGCTGTGCATCATGATTGGCTAATTTTTAAATTTGTTATAGAGAAGGGTTCTCACTTTGTTGCTCAGGTTGGTCTCAAACATCTAGGCTCAAGCAATCCTGCCATCTCGGCCTCCCAAAGTGCTGGGATTGCACAATGAGTCATCGTGCCTGGCCAGATTCTTAAATTTTAATAGAGGTTTACACAGATAATTAAAGCTTAAGATCCCTAGCATTTGAAATCTGAGCTGATATCCAGGCCTTTTTTTCCTTCAACTTTTATTTTAAGTTCAGGGATACATGTGCAGGATGTGCAGATTTGTTACATAGGTAAACGTGTGTTCTGAGCCTTTTCGTGGGATAATTGGTTTACAGATTATTGACGTACATTCCATGTTAAAATTCTCTTCACTGCCTAGAGATTCCAAGCGCGGGAATGGGGATGGAGGGAGACTGTGAGAAACTACTGGCTGCAAGGTGGCCATAGCACTACTCCCACCAGACTGCTGAAACCTGCTCTTATAATAGCACAGCTGCATTTACTTCTTCCTTAGTAACAGCTACTGTGTACAAGACGAGCCTGGGGCTGAGCTCACAGCCAAGCAACCCAAAGAAACACACTGTTTATTTATTCTCTGTCTCCTGATATGGGATCCTCTGTCTTTTGAGAAATTATAAACAGGAGTAAGCTTCTACTGTATTCTCACCCACTTGATTTGTTTGTTGTTGAAGAATGATAAAAACAAGGGCTAGAGGAAGGAAAGAAATTAGTAGAAGGGGGTCTTAACATTCTTGAAACAGTTTTTGTAAAATGCATTTGAAAGGGCTGGATTTGAATCCCATCCATTCCAACCATAATCTGGGTGGCCTTGAGAACTCATTTAACTTCTTTTTAAGTCTGAATTTCCTTATTTGAAAAAGGGAGATATCATTATATTACTCAGCAGCCTTTTAGTATGGATAAGATTTTTAAAAATTGTTGACATATATTAACTGTATAATAAATGGTAGTTATTGTATTTAAGATTGTCTTTCTACCAACAAATTACCTTTATAGCATTTTCTTCCATTTCGAAACAGGATTTGGGGCAACTTTCAAAAATAATAAGCACAAGTAATAATTAGCAAATAAATCTGATGGGAGGAATAGAAGGATAGAAAAGATGATATAAAGCATGGACTTATGTAATTTTGAGAATCATCACTTCTGGGGATAACACGTTTGTTTTTTCTTCCCAACAGATATGATATCAAAGCTCTTATTGGAACAGGTAATTTCAGCAGGGTTGTCAGGGTAGAGCAGAAGACCACCAAGAAACCTTTTGCAATAAAAGTGATGGAAACCAGAGAGAGAGAAGGTAGAGAATCGTGTGTGTCTGAGCTGAGCGTCCTGCAGCGGGTTAGCCATCGTTACATTGTCCAGCTCATGGAGATCTTTGAGGCTGAGGATCGAGTTTACATGGTAATGGAGCTGGCTACCGGAGGGGAGCTCTTTGATCGACTCATTGCTCAGGGATCCTTTACAGAGCGGGATGCTGTCAGGATCCTCCGGATGGTTGCTGATGGGATTAGGTATTTGCACGCGCTGCGAATAACTCATAGGAACCTAAAGCCCGAAAACCTCTTATACTATCATCCAGGTGCAGAGTCGAAAATTTTAATTACAGATTTTGGTTTGGCACACTCTGGGAACAAAAGCGGTGACTGGACAATGAAGACACTCTGTGGGACCCCAGAGTACATAGCTCCTGAGATTTTGCTAAGGAAGCCTTATACCAGTGCAGTGGACATGTGGGCTCTTGGTGTGATCACATATGTTTTACTTAGCGGATTCCTGCCTTTTGATGATGAAAGTCAGACAAGACTTTACAGGAAGATTCTGAAAGGCAAATATAATTATACAGGAGAGGTAAGAGAGCATTATTTTATTTCTGTGGTGTTGGTTTAGAGTGGGGTTTCTCCACCTTGCCACTTTTGACATTTAAGACTGGATTCTTTATTGGGGTTGTCCTGTGTGCTGTAGGATGTTTAGCAGCATCCCTGGCCTCTACTCTAAATACCAGTAATGCACCTCCCCCAGTTGTGGGATCCCCCAAATGTCTCCAGACATTGTTAAATGTCCAAAATCGCCCCTGACTGAGAGCCATTTGACTCAAGATAGCAAGGGCCTCCATTACTAGCTGCCTGTGGTTAGCACATGACACTGACAATCAAGTAGATAAATGAGTTTCTCTGCAGTATTTTTTCTCCAATCTGTGCAGAGCCGGAGCTGGCTGACTAGACTAATGTGTTCACAGAAGCTCAGCATGATGCTTGGGTGTTTGGCGAGAGATTTTTCTGCCTTAAATCTTGATGATCCAAGCCCTTTTTGTGATGAAGTGTTTTCTCAGCGAAATGTTTAACCTCACAGCTTGTGTAAAATATTTATCCACTGATTAAACTTGAAACTCCCAGTGTTCATGAACGTGTTAACTTTTTGTTGTTTTGGGTAGGGAAGGAAAGTTGCCAATGCTTGTGTGTGGGAAGCCTGACAAAATAGGAAATTCATTTCATGTGCAGCAGATGAGCAAATTTATTTGACTTTTAATTTCTCATAAAGAAAAATATTGATATTTGCTTATACCTACTTAAAATGTAGCATGTATATCTACAGCAACATCTTTAAGCAAAATTAAAGTTAAATAACAAATTTAAATAGAATGTTTTCTACATTCTGACAGACCTTTAGTGCCTTATGGTACATGTATAGGTTTTTGCAAACTCATATAAATTGATAAATGAGAACTAAAATTTACACAAGGAAGTAGGAAAGGATGGGAAAAATTCACAGACAGTGCAATACCATTGATTATTAAAAGTCTGAAAAATGTCCAGCCTCACTAATGACCAAAGAAATGCAAATGAACACAAAAATGTCTTTTTGTCTTTCAAATTCATAAATATAAAACAGAAAACAACTAAATTCTACTCATGGCTGCGAAGGGTACTGAGAGAATAGTTCTCTCACTAAGTACTAGTAGAGGACAAATTGTCACAGGTTTCTTGGAAAGTAGTTTGAAAACATGTATCTAGAACTGTATTAGTCCGTTTTCACACTACTGTAAAAAAATATCCAAGACTGGGTAATTTACATTAAAAAAAGGTTTAGTTGTCTCACAGTTCTGCATGGCTGGGGAGACCTCAGGAAATTTACAATCATGACAGAAGGCAAAGGGGAAGCAAGCTTGGACCTTCTCACATGGCAACAGGAGAGACAAGAGAAGAGGAAAGAGCCCTTTATAAAACCATCAGATCTCGTGAGAACTCACTCACTATCATGAGAATAACATGGGGGAAACTGCCCCATGATCCAATTACCTCCACTTGGTTCCCCTCCTGACACATGGAGACTACAGAGATTACAATTTGAAATGAGATTTGGGTGGGGACACAGAGCCAAACCATATTAAGAACTTTAAAAAACTTACGTATTTTGATCTGATAATTCAACTTGCAAAAATCTAAGTAATCCCAGAGGTAGCAAAAGTTTCACTATAAGAGTACTAACCCGAACTGTATTTACAAAAGTAAAAAATTAAAAAGAGTCCTGAGAGAATGTTTGAATAAATTATGGAACATCCATATGATAGAGTATGAAAGTCCCCAATTTATGCACATTTAAAAATTGTAATGACATTGGAAAATTTTCACAATATACTGCCAAGTGGAATAAAAGCAGAATATAAACTGTGTATACACTATGATCACATTCATGTGGGAAAATGTTTGCATGGGAAAAGGCTAGGAGGAGATACAATAGAATGTTTACAGGGCTTTTCTCCTGGTATGGAGATTTGGATCATTTTTATTTTCTTTATAGCTTGAGTATCTTTGTATTTCTGTTTTTGTTTTGTTTACAAAGAACACACATTTCTGTTTTGGTTTTATCTGCCACTGCATAACAAACCATCCACAAACCTAGTGGCTTAAAACAATCATCACCTTTTTATGACCCATGAACCTGTGGTTGATGAGGTTCAGCTTGTGACTCTTCTGTATCACATGATGTTGGGTGGGACTGCAGTCATCTGGGGGCTTGACTGGGATGGAATATCCATGAGGGTCCCACTCAAATGTCTGGCATCTTGGTGGGGATGGCTGGAATCTGAGTTCAACTAGATCACTGGGACTCCTAGGCCTTTGTCTCTCATTCTCTCTATGCATCTTTGGCTCTCTTTTCCTCCACGGGTTTCTCCGTGTGCTTTCTGCAGCAGGGCAGCCAGATTTTTTACATGACAGCTGAGGGAAGGGGATATTCCAATAGGGAGCTATGGAAGTTGCCAGTCCTCTTCAAGGCTAAACCTGAAAATAGCACAGATCCATGTCTGTGTCATTCTGTGGTTACTGAGTCCTAGGCCAGCCATGATTCAGTGTTGGGGGGAACTACACACAGTGTGATATTGGGGTTATGGTCCATGGAGGCCATATTTGGACTAGATATTATAATTATTTTTTAATGTGAAAGAATAATAAACAACATACAATATTTTCTGTTACAAAGTCCTTTTAATTAGGTTTAATTTTTAATTAGGTTTAATTAGGTTTAATTCAGAGAGTTCCTAAGGTCAGTATCCCCAGAAGCAACTCTGAGAAGAGGATTCACGTGCAAGTGATTTATTGTGGAGAGACTCTAGGGGAGACAGATAGAGGAGTGAGGGGAGCAGGACAAGAAAGGCAAAGAGGCCAAAGCCACAGAGGGTAGGCCTTATTCAGCAGGGGAGATATTAATACTTCTCAGCATTGTCCAGAGGCTAATGGGAGGGTTTTCACACCACACCTATCTGTTGGTCACTGGGGTTGGTAATGGTGGTAAATTCTCAGGCCCTCTGAGGTCAAGGCAAAGTGACTCCATGAGCCCCGGGACAGACTGCTGAAAAAGAGCAGGGGGCTGAGTTTTAGAAGCAAAGCACTTAAAAAGAGGGGTGTGTGCATGCATACAGGAAAGACAGGCCCAGGGTCTAGATGAAGCACTGATAGCATCTCCATAGTGGGAATTGCAAGGCACCCTCTGTTTCTTGAGGAAATGCCTGCCTATAGCCCCAGAGTACTGACAGCATACACCACAGAGGAGTGTGGCTGCTTGTAATAAAGTTCTGGATTTATATTATCTTCATTTTCTTCCCCATGTCTGTCAGGAACTCATGTCCAGCATATTAACATTTCTTTTGACATCACAAGGTGTCTTAGTCAGCGCAGGCTGCCATAATAAAATACCACAGGCTTGGTGGCTTAATTACTTGGAGGCCTCATCTCCAAATATAGCCACACTGGGGGTTAGGGCTCAACAGATAATTTTGAGAGAATAAAATACTCAGTCCATAATACCAAGGAATCATATATTGGTAGACTCAGAAAATATCATCATGTTTTCATTTGTCATCGTATTATTGTATATTTAACATCTATTGCCAATCTAGTAATTGTTAATTGTACTAATTTTATTTAAAACCAGGTGACTACTGTAGGGTAAAGAGAATTTTCCTTCCCCTTCTTCTGAATATAATTTGAATCTATAAGACCTACTGACAATAGGCAGATTAACAGGAGAAAATGTATGCAAATTTATTTCTGTGCACAGGAGCCACACAAAAGATGAGACTTAAAGAAGGGCCAAATGCGTGAAGTTTTTATACTGTACAGAAAGGAATAGAGAAGTGGAGTTTGGAGACAGGTTATGGGAGGGAGAGGGGAGCAAAGGCATGGTGAGCAACGGCTGTCTTGTTTTGCAGATGATGTCTCTCAGGTAGCAGCTCTCAGAAAGAATAGATGGAATCCAGTGGTGACAGTTTCCCTGTTGGAACTTTAATAGTGTCAGATATATCCTATGAGTGAATCTTTCCTAGTTCAGGATAAGGCTGATAAGGGGTCTCAGAGAAATCCTGTTTACATCCACTGTTTACTTTGCTAATGTAGATTTCCTCTACAGATGCAAATCTTTTCCACAAAAGGACGGCCATTGCTGTGTCTGCAGCCCTTCTAAAAAGCCATCTCAAAATATGCCAAAGAAGTATATTTTGGTGGATATATTTTGGTTTCCCATATAATCAAGTCTGGAAGCATAGATGTGGTAGACAGAATAATAGCCCACCAAAGATGTCCATGCCCTAATACCCAGAACCTGTGATTGTTATCTTATGTGGTAAAAGAGAATTTGTAGATGTGATTGAGTTAAAACTCTTGAGATTGGGAGATTATTCTGGATAATCTGGGAGGCCCAATATGGTCACAAGTTTCTTTATAGTACAGAGACAAGTGGGTCAAAGCTAGAGAGAAGAGATATGACTATGGAAACAGGTTGAAGTGATGTGCCTTTGAAGGTGGAGAGAGGGGTCATGAGGTAAGGAATAAGGACAGTCTCTAGGAGCTGGAAAAAGCAAGGAATGCATTTTCCCCTAGAGCCTCTGGAAGGAACACAGCTCTGGTGACAGTTTGATGCTAGCCCATAAGACCCATTTTAGACTTCTGATTTGCAGAACTGTAAAGTAATAATTCACATTTTTAAAAAAGGTTTTCTTTTGCCTATAACTGAAATTCCAGATATGACACATGTATAAATCACTTATTTTTCCCAGAATTCAGGTATAAAAATCAAATTAAATAGGTTGGGCATTGTGGTGCACACCTGTAACCCCAAAACTTTGGGAGGCCAAAGCAGGCGGATTGCTTGAGCTCAGGAGTTCTAGACCTGCCTGGGCAACACGGCAAAACATTATCTCTACAAAAAATACAAAAAGTTAGCCAGGCATAGTGATGTGTGCCTGTAGTCCCAGCTATTCTGGAGACTGAGAGGGGCAGATTGCTTGAGCCTGGGAGGTCTAGGTTGCAGTAAGCTAAGATTGCAACACTGCACTCCAGCCTGGGTGACAGAGTGAAACCCTGTCTCAAATAAATAAATAAATGAAATAAAATAAATTGGATGAAAACTTCCAGAGATTTATGTGGTTTCCTCTTCACCTCTTATGGTGAAGGGGAGTGATGTGTTTAATATAAATACTAAATATTATACTAGTATCTAACAGAGCCATACTCTAGCTCCACCCATATATAAGTAAAAATTAGCCAAAATACTAATGTTTAACTTTTTTGGATTTTGTTTTGAAATATATTCTTTTTCATGAAATCTTCAATGGTCATTCCACTTCTGTCGTTCTTTCCCTTTTCAGAATACCATTTAGAATTACAATTAATTTCATTTGTTCTAATTTAATCTGGTTGCTATAGGTTGTTGCTTTAAGACATTATAAGCTCCTTAAAGGCTGAGATACTGCCATAAGACATCTAAACGGAATAAGCATGGAGAATGCATTCAATTGCAAATAAATTGCTTTTGAAAAGTATTAAAAGTTTCTGATTTATAACTGCATGAGTAAATGTATCTCAAATATAACTGTTTTGAACACAGCCTAGAATTTCTGACTTATAGTTAGGTAGATTATTAGATAATTAACATCTTTAATTGCTGAATGTATTAGATCCATTCTGGAACATGTAGATGGTCTGAAAGGCTACATTTACCCTATTCACTGGGTTTTGCAGGGTAGGCGTGGGCTTTCCCTTTTCTAGTTGCTTTCTGCAATGCTGGGGGAGCAGCCAGGGTAGACAGGTACAGCAGATGGTGGAGAAGGGATGGAAGAGAGCAAAGATTTCCTCCCCAGTGTGCAAGGAAGGCCTTCATTTATCTGCTTGATTGCCAGTGCCATCACAATGGCTCTTGGATGGTGGCAGAGCTCGTGCTTGAGACACTAAGTAAAGGACTCATCATGGAGACCATCTGAAGACATGTTTATGTGGTCCTCACCCCTTCCTTCTGGTCAGGCCTTCCTCGTGCCAGAAATGTTGTTCAGCTCTGGGAATAACCCCATAAAAATTGCTCAGTGTCTCTGCTTTTAGGAGCCTGGTGGTCTTGGCTGAGAGATCAAGTATGATTATGTATCTCTTCTACTACAAGTGCTTTAATACAAGTGGGAACAAAGCCTCAAAGTTCACAGGGGCAATGGAAGAAAATCTATCATTTCTTAGGAAAATTGGGTCAGGGTCCAGGAAAAGGGCCACATTTGTGCTATCTTGGAGGAAGGGTAGGAATTTCTGGAAGGAAGAGATTCCAAATAGACAGAATATATGCAAAAGCATATAAGGGGATACACTGACTAGTAAAATGTAAAAACTTTAGGCCAGGAGCAGTGGCTTATGCCTGTAATCCCAGCACTTTGGGAGGCCGAGGCGAGCAGATCACGAGGTCAAGAGATCGAGACCATCCTGGCCAACATGGTGAAACCTCGTCTCTACTAAAAATACAAAAATTAGCTGGGTGTGATGGCGTGTGCCCGTAATCCTAGCTACTCAGGAAGCTGAGGCAGAAGAATTGCTCCAACCCAGGAGGCGGAGGTTGCAGTAAGCCAAGATTGTGCCACTGCACTCCAGACACTGCACTCCAGCCCGGTGACAGAGTGAGACTCTTTCTCAAAAACACAAAAACAAAAATAAAGACAAACAAACAAAAAACTTTAGAGCTCAGATGCATGCATATGTGAGTGTGTGTGTGTGTGTGTTTGTACATGCATGCATATTGATATAAGTATTTTGAAAAACTATGTAATATAATAAAGAACACAATCTGGGCCAGGCATGGTGGCTCATATTTATAATCCCAGTGCTTTGGGAGGCTGAGGTGAGAGGATTACTTGAGCCCAAGAGTTCAAGGCCAGCCTGGGCAACATAACAAGACCCCATCTCCACAAAAACCATTTTTTTAAAATTAGGTGGGCATGGTGGCATGTGCCTATAGTCCTAGCCACTTGAGAGGCTGAGTCAAGAGGATCATGGCTGCAGCGAGCTATGATCACACCACTGCACTCTAGTCTTCTGGATAACAGAGTGAGACCTTCTCTCTAAACAACAACAACAACACACAAACCAAACAAACAAAAAAAATTCCATGATCTGGAGCAAGACTGGCTGGATTCCGCTGCCAGCTCTGCAATTTACTAACTCTATAACTTTGGACATTAAAAAAATTTTTCTGTATCTCAGTTTCTGCATTTGTGAAATGGTAATCATGGTGGCACCTACCTAACAGGGTTGTTGTGAAGATCAATTGAGCTAATAGATTTAGGTGCTGAGACTATTTTCATATGCTACTATGTACAGAGTTAGTGCTATATATATGTTCGTTATTTTTGTTATTGTTACTATTAACTTGGGAGACTGGGACTGAAAGTTTGAATTTTGCATAAGTAAGTGATTAGTTTTATGGCTTTTTTCTAAAGTACAAACTTAATTTATCAAGTGCACCTTTTAAATCTTGTACATGGAATAGTGAAGAAAGGTTGGTGTTAGAATTTTAATATTAATGATTAATTACAAGAATTCTCATCAATGAGTTGTGAATCATATATTATTGTCTAATTATATTCCACTGTATCACAGTCATGTTTTTTTGGTGAGCAATACACTGATTTTTTAAAATGGAGTCTTAAAACCATATTAGCCAGCTGACAAGGACACACAGTGGTATTAAAAACATTTTTTTCTTTTTTGAGAGACAAGGTCTCACTCTGTCACCCAGCAGGCTGGAGTGCAGTGGCGTGATCATAGCTCACTGCAACCCCACATTCCCTGGGCTCAAGCAATCTTCTCACCTCTGCTTTCAGAGTAGCTGGAACTACAGGTATGTGCCATGCACAGCTCATTTTTTTAAAAAAAATGTTTTGCAGAGATAGGGCCTCATTATATTGCCCAGGCTGGTCCTGAACTCTTGATCTCAAGTGATCCTTCTGCCTTGACCTCCTGAGTTGCTGGGATTACAGATGTGAACCACAGTACCTGGCCTAAAAACATATATATGTATATATATTTTAAAATCCCAGATGGATATTGATAGAAAATTGTCCCTATCTACTTAGGTTCACCTATGATTCTCACACTGTTAGGAAAAACTTTTGCTGATATTCTCTTTTAGAAGTAACATGTCTGATTGATTAAGCTCATTTTCACCAGCCATGATCCCAATTTTGTTCTGTCTCCTTTTCTCCACTAATTTCTCTTATTCTCTTGTTCTCCATTCAGGTTATTAAGTAGGAAAAAAGGAAACAAAAGCAGAACCTTCAGTATTTTCATTCTCTTTCCATCATGACTAGAATTCTTGGAATGAATACTGTACCATATTTCAGATAGGTCTGCTAAGCCTTAATTCCTGTAATTTGTTTCCCATTCCTATGATTTAGTTCCTAAGTACTTATGCTCACCAAAAAATGTGGTGCTTAACGGTTTTTAATGATATTTTTACTTTAAAAGTTATTTTATAGAAAATAATTTTAGTGGTTTTAAATCTTACAAAAATAAATTCATTTTCTGCTCTATCACTTTCTTCATCTCTTCTCTGACTTGCCTTAAACTGAATGGATATAAACCTTCATCTCTTAAACTCAATCACAGACAATAACGTTTCTAGGAAGGGAAATGATGGTGGTGCATTTTGTTTTGACTGTGTAGATTTCACCTTGCATTAGTGATTAGAGTATAAACGTAACTATGCTGTCTGCTTCCTTGATTAGGTTGCATCTTGACCTTGGTATCATCAGTGGAATTCACAGAGTTCAGAGGAAAGGAGCTATTTGAGTAAAGTTTCCAGAAACTGACTTAATATTAATACTATGTTTATATTATATTTTATTAGTTTTATACTGCAAGAACTAGTTATAAATAATAAACACATTATTTTATATGTTTATACTACAAGCACTAGTTATGAATAATAAATGTATATTATGCTTAGAAGAATGAGTCATCTGTTGATTTGAGATTCAAAGGCCAATTTTTAAAAAAATTATTTTGGCCACTCTTGTGTTGTTTTTTCTTTGGAGAAAATGGAACACCCCTCTTGTTAACTTCTGGTGCTTTGAAAAATAGTAGGTGCTCAAAAAACTTCAACTGTCCCCAATTTTACTTAAATTTAGTGTTTTCCTTGTGAGTAAAGAAATGGAAGCATTCCTTCTCTCAAAGCAGAACCCCTTCACACAAAAATATCCTCTTTATGAACCTAGTGTAAGGTTAATTTACTTTCCATTTTAAAATTAAATGGCACCTATGACTTGTGGGTATGTATTCACTCTTCCCAGAGTTTACAAATGCCCCAGCAGACAGAGCATTCTGACATAATTAGTCAACGCTTTTTCTTTCTGCAGTTTCATTTTTGGCAAGATAAAGCATTAAAAATCTGCTTTGTAGATTGAGAAATAAAGAAATAAAAATATTAAATATCTATGACAAAAATGATGTATGGAATCTTCTGCTCCCTGAGAGGTGGAAGAATAATTTTTGCCATGTCTACTACGAACACAGTCATGCAGAGTAATCAGTTTGGGGCATATTTACATAACATTTATTTGCAAAGCCTTGAGTTAAATTCTACAAAGACCATACACTAATGTTCAAAGAAGGAAGGAAAATTCATCAGAAAGTTGTCACGAGTAGAAATTTTTAATAAAATTTAGGATTTTTGTGGAGATAAATGTGACAATGAGTACTTCTAGTGCAAGGAATTGAAGGATAGCTTATTTTTTTTTTTAATAGAGATATTTGTAGCTTTTAAAAAATTATTTAATGAAATCCACTGATAAGTACCTTATACTTCAAGAGCTCTATATTTAGCAAATCGCAACATTAATTGCAATCTTAAATTCAAAGGTTTGCATCTAGAATTTTAGGGACTGGGTCTATGTTGTGTGTTGTGTATGTGTGTATAGTGTTTAGCTTTTTAATAATTTTTGTTTCTTTGTATTTTGAGACAGGGTCTTGCTCTGTCACCCAGGCTGGTTACTGTGGTATGATCACAGTTCACTGCAGCCTCAACCTCCTGGGCTTAAGTGACCCTGCCACCTCAGCCTCCAGAGAAGCTGGGACTACAGGTGCGCGTCACCACGCTAAGCTAATTTTTGTATTTATTGTAGAGACAGTGTCTCAGTGTGTTACCCAGGTTGGTCTTGAACTCTTGGGCTCAAGTGGTCCTTCTGCCTCGGCCTTCCAAAATGCTGGGATTTCTGGCACGAGCCACCACTCCTGGTCCTAATAAGTATTTTTAATAATGATTCTTTGTGGGCATTTATGCAAAGGAACTGAGAAATATTAAAGCGTTGACTAGTTGTAGGACTGTTAGTCATTTTTAAACCAGTTACCTGGTTAGCTTTTGGATATTTACCAATCTTTTGCACAAGATATTAAATTAGCCCTACTAATTTGTGTTCATAAAAAAGAAGAGAATGAAAATATTGATCTTGAATGTATGACTCTTGTCTCCTTGAAGAGGAGCCACCAATCTCCATGGGATTCCTGGGACTTATGGTGAGGAGGAGAGATAGGGGAACTATAGTATACAAAGTGATGGGTGATCCCTAGATAAAGAGAAACCTGAACAGAACATTTAATTTAGAAACTGATGCAGAAAACTGGAGAGGGAAGGGTCTGACTACCGGACCACAGAAGGCAACTGAAAGGAAGAAGAGGGCAGAATAGGAGGGAGTTGGAGAACAGAGTCAGCGAGTGGCAAGTTGGGGAGATGGGTTGGAGAGTCACCACTGAGAGGAAGTTAGAGAAATCGTGCTGGAGAAGAGTCCAGCAAGGTCCTCGCCAGGGCAGGTCAGGCTGTGTTGTGTGACGAGAGCCAGATTCTTTGAAAGGGCCTGGATGTGGGCAAGCAGCAGAGGAAAATTGTTCATCAAAAAACTGGAAAGCAGTAAACTACAATCATTTTTTACTTCTCTGAAGGTGAGAGTCAAGATATGTAGAGCATGTAAGATACCATCCCTCTGAATTCCTTTGAATCCTTTAAAGCTAATAAGTAGTGCAGTTGCTGGTATAAGTTTCAGTTTTGTGCCTTTTTTGGGTTACTGTTGTTTTACACGGTGAAGCCAATCTCTATTGGAAAAGACAGAAAAATAAGCAAAGAATCAGATGAAGAAAATAGAAAGGGGGAAAAAAAGGCCTGAAATGTCCACAAATGTTACAATTTACTTGCAACTAAATTAATTTAATGATCTTGGGATAAAATAAAGTTCTCCTTTTCTTTGTAACATGGTTCATCACCTCTTAACACATAACTTTTTTTTGAGGGTGCACATTTATCATGCTATCGCGAGTGGAACTGGTTTGAGAATTATTGGATAATTTTCATATTCCAGTTCTCTAAGTTCAGTTAGTTAATCTGTCCACAAAAGAACTGAGGAAGGAGTTAAGGTGTAAGGATTTAATACAAACAAGAACAACAGTAACAATATTTACAGGTTGAAAATCATTTTTCACATCCTTGGTCTAATTTGGTCCTAATGACAATCTCGTGAAGGAGATATGATGATCCCCATTTTTCTAACAAGGAAACTGAGACCCTGAGGTGGCAGAGCTGTGTGTAGTCAGACAGCCTGTCTAGTCCAGATCCACTGACCTCATGCTTTTTCCACAGTAAGATGGGTTAGCAGTGGGGCTTGGGGCTGTGTCTACCTGAGACTGTCGAGAAACTCCAAACAAAGGGGAATTTTGAAGCAAAGAGTGGGGATGGCCAAATTTGGGAGGAGAAATTATAAGGAAAGCTTATTGGACATCAAGCGAATGGGAAAGCTGGTGAAAAGACTAAATGATGTTGTCAGGTGACAGCTGGTCCATGGTGAATATTCGATTCAAGCTATGGTTTCGTAGTTGTTTTTGGTTATATAGCACTATTAGTTAAACATTTGGGGGCGTTCACACTCCATTTTTATTCATTAATAGATGTGTACATGTATGTATATTAGTCTATTTTATACTTTACTAAACAGACAAAAATAAATTTTAGATTAATAAAAGAAAAATAAAATAGTTCATTTTCTTTCCGTAGCTGCCCTTTTCTAATATGAAATGTGAAGTTGACTCCTAGATACTCTCCAGTTGTTCTTTATGGCTCAGGAATTCTGCAATTTATAACTCATGTTTGAATAATAAGCTTTGGCTGAAGAACTTTTTTTCCAGTTACTTTATTTTCTGCAACTGCATTTTAATGTACAATCATTTGGGGTCATCTTAACAAGCTCTCCATAAACCTTGCTGCACATATTTTATATTCTTTCAGAAAGATTCTGTTGCTTGTCTTAAAATGTTCCAGAGGAGCCATCTAATTTAACCTTCATTTAAATAGTCTTGAGCTCAGATAAATGTGTCTGGATTCAGGGCCAAATAGATGTCTAGCCAGAACCAGAGGGCGTGGCATTGTGAGTGTCAGCCACTGATGTGCTTTTTCTAGACTTGCAGAGGTTATATTTTATTTTTCCTGTGTTTGAGTATTTATCAGATATGCTCATTTATTTTTATGACTTTTATTTCTGGGATAAATATTTCTCATGTCTCATTTACCTAAATACTCTGAAGGAAAAAAAAAGAAGAGTTCTTTTACTGGTTTCTTATTCAAATTCTGGATTAACGTTGGGGGCAGTGGTTCATGCCTGTAATCCTAACACTTTGGGCAGCCGAGGCGGGCGGATCATCTGAAGTTAGGAGTTTGAGAACAGCCTGGCTGACGTGGTGAAACCCTGTTTCCACAAAAATACAAAAATTAGCTGGGCTTGGTGGCACATGCCTGTAATCCCAACTACTTGGAAGAGTGAGGCACGAGAATCGCCTGAACCCGGGAGGTGGAGGTTGCAGTGAGCCAAGATCGTGCCGCTGCACTCCAGCCTGGGCGACACAGTGAGATACCATCTCAAAAACAAACAAACAAACAAATTCTGAGTTAAGTTGGCGTGGGTGGGGGTAGGAGTGGGCCTGTAGTCACAGTTACTTGGGAAACTGAGGCAGGAGGATGGCTTGAGACCAGGAGTTCAAGTCCAGCCTGGGCAATATAGCAAGACCCCATCTCTAAAAAAACAAACAAAATAACAAAAAACAAAACCTAGAGTTAATAGGGTGCGCAGAGATTGGAGAGTGTGGTGTCTATGTATGGACTCTGATTTATCCTTACACAAGGGCAAAGACAATACATGGAAGGATTCCCTTGTCTTTCCTTGGAAACACCATCTTTTAAAAACACTCATCAACTAGAAAGTGTATTTGAGATACAGCAAACGTATGGGCAATTTTCTCAATGTTTCTTTTTTTGTAGAGGACAAAGGATACTAAACTGCTGTGTTTTCCAGGTATGTGGTATGTGCTGGTAGTGTCAACCTAAAGGATAAGGCTGAGCCACAAAATATAATTTTTAAGAGCTTGTGTGATCAGGCCAAAGTGAGGACAGCTGCTCTGGAAAACGTCCTAACTTCTGTGGGGCGTGTGCTGTTAGGTCTGGGCTGATACAAAGTTGTTTGAGAGGAATTAACGCTGGTTTACAGAAATAACATTGATTAGTGATTGGCTATGTTGTTGAACTGCAGGGTATGAGTGATGGTGTCCAACCTATGGCACTTTATGGCTACTTGGTGTTAGTCAGTGTAGAGCCCACATAGCAAGTGGCTTCAAGAGGTAATTATTTAGCTCAAGAGGAGAATGAGAAGTGAAGGCTGTTATATTTCAGTGCCTTTCTTGGCCTGATAATTTAAAGGGGCTTGCATTCCTCAGATTAAATGTTGCTTTTCTTTCTCAGCAGATAATGCAGAAAGCAAATTTGAGTATAAAGCAACAGTCTTCTTATCCCCATGCTCACAAATGCCACAATGAAGTGCTGCTATTGTACTTAAAGTATGTGCAATTGCTGTAAACACGGCCACAATAAATCCCTGAAATAGGAACTACTTAGCTGTGCATATTGTACTGTGTCATTGCTGTTACATGTCGAATCTATTTGTAGTCAAATCTATTTTAATCTATTTATTACATGTTGAATCTATTTGTTCCCAGCTGACTGGGAACAGTGAGGGCCCAGTGTGTTTGAGGAAGTGCAGTTCACTTCATTCCCTCCTTTCCTTCCTTCTTCTTCCTTCCTTCCTTCCTTCCTTCCTTCCTTCCTTCCCTCCCCTCTCTCCTTCCCTCCCTCCCTCCCTCCCTCCTTCCTTCCTTCCTTCCCTCCCTCCCTCCCTCCCTCCCTCCTTCCTTCCTTCCTTCCTTCCTTCCTTCCTTCCTTCCTTCCTTCCTTCCTTCCCTCCCTCTCTTTTTCTTTCTTTTCCTTACTTCCTCTTTCCTTCCTTCCTTCCTTCCTTCCTTCCTTCCTTCCTTCCTTCCTTCCTTTCTTTCTTTCTTTCTTTCTTTCTTTCTTTCTTTCTTTTCTTCTTTCTTTCTTTCTTTCTTTCTTTCTTTCTTTTCTTTCTTTCTTTCTTTCTCTTTCTCTTTCTTTCTCTTTCTCTCTCTCTCTCTCTTTCTTTCTTTCTTTCTTTCTTTCTTTCTTTCTTTCTTTCTTCTTCTTCTTTCGTTTCTTTCGTTTCTTTCTTTTCTCTCTTTCCCTCTCTCTGCCTCTCCCCTCCCCTCCCCTCTTCTCTTCTCTTCTCTTCTCTTCTCTTCTCTTCTCTTCTCTTCTCTTCTCTTCTCTTCTCTTCTCTTCTCTTCTCTCTCCTCTCTCTCTCTCCCTCTCTCCTTCTCCTCTTTCTTTCTTTTGAGAGACAAGGTCTTACTCTGTCCTCCAGGCGGGAGTGTGGTGGTGCCATCATAGCTCACTGCAGCCCCACCTCAGCTTCCTGAGTAGTTGGGATTACAAACATGTGCCAGTGTGCCTGGCTAATTTTTACATTTTCTGTAGAGATGGGGTCTTGCTGTGTTGCCCAGGCTGGTCTCAAGCTCCTGGACTCAAAAGATCCTTCTTCCTCAGCCTCCCAAAGTGCTGGGATTACAGACGTGAGCCACTGTGCCTGGCTCAGAGCAAGCTTTCAAAGGGAGGGGAAAGCTGATGATTTCTCAATCCATTCCACTTTCCCCTTCTACTCCTTCTCATTCTTGAAGTCACAGGAACTCTGTGAGATGACCACAATGTTGCACACATTGACGTGATGTTGACATAGTTCATAAAAGACAGCTGCTTTGCCTTGTCCAACTCCTGTAAGTGCAGTATGGGAACTCATATTGATAACAACAGCACAATGGACAGATTTCTGAGAAGATTTTCTCACTCATTGGACAGAGTTTGGAAGAGAATTTCTGTGTTTGTGTTTGTCTTTTTCTTCTGTGAAAGTTTTTTCTTTTCCTCCCTCAAAAGTGGTTCTTTAGTTCCTCTATGTATGTAATGACACAGTATTAAAATTGCTTATTTGAAAAAGTTTTTTTGGATTTGATTGGCATTAATCTATGTAATTAAGAATAGGGTTCTTTGTGTTTGTGTATATTTCTATTTTGTTGATTTTATTCTAACTTATTTATTTTTGTTCTCAGCCTTGGCCAAGCATTTCCACTTGGCAAAGGACTTTATAGACAAACTACTGATTTTGGAGGCTGGTCATCGCATGTCAGCTGGCCAGGCCTTGGACCATCCCTGGGTGATCAATATGGCTGCAGAGTCTTCCATGAAGAATCTCCAGAGGGCCATTTCCCGAAACCTCATGCAGAGGGCCTCTCCCGACTCTCAGAGTCCTGGATCTGCACAGTCTTCTAAGTCACATTATTCTCACAAATCCAGGCATATGTGGAGCAAGAGAAACTTAAGGATAGAAGAATTGCCACTGTGTATGTCTGCACTTTTGTAAGCAGATGACCTCTAAAACCATTTTGGCCTATTTTAGTACCATTTCATCATGATTAGGGAACCCTCAAGTTCCAAGGACATGGGACTCCGTGGTATTGTTGGATACTGTTGACCTTGACTTTTGACATTTTCTTGTTCTATAATTTTTCCTATATCTATATACATTTTCCCAAAATATACTGCTGCAAACGATTAATAGTTTAGTAAATACTAGTTATGTTTAGATAACTGGAAACAATAAATAGATGAGAAAAACTTTAAAGTATTTAATGGATTAAATAAAAGATAATACTATAGGAATAAGGGATTGTATGTGAGCATGGTGAATCAGAGATATAGCAGGAATAGTTAGATATGGGAACATATGTCTTTATCCTGAAATCACTGATTTTTACCTAAGCCCCAGTATACAGTGTTAACTAGGTAACACTCAAGGTAGTTATAAATGGCTGTTAATTTCATATTTAGTGTGCAAATATTTATGAAAAATTATTAACTATGGGGCCTATAAAGAACTATAAGATATTTCAATCTCTCAGAAACTTTTAGTCTAATTGGGGCATTACTCATGGGAAAAAGTGGAGATTTTTAAGAATCATAAAATAGTGATTTTTTTTCTAGTATTAGCATTCACCAACCACCAGTGTTTAGAAACAAAAATATATATGATCATCTTGCTTCTTATCACTACTGTCAACCCTTTTTAGTATGTACTGGTTTCTTCTAGAATTATTTTATCAAATATCTTGATGACTTTAAACACTCACCATGAAATAATTATAGGTAATGCAATAAAGAGGTAAGTTTCAGAACTTAGTTCTCTAGGCAAGTCACATATGGCCTGATCTCTTATACAATAAATTTTTGTAAAATGATATAAAGATTGAAATATTATTAATTATAATTAATTAATCTAATTAAAAATCTGTGAGTCACTCATATGTGTGGGTAAACATAGTAAATAAATGATTGATTGATATTGCTTATTTTATTAAGTAAAATCATAAAATGCCAGAACGACATTTATTGTAACCTTAAAATCGGTCTCAATTTTTTCATTTTATTTTTCTCTTTTAGGCTATATAGATGGAACAGCTATATATCTGATATATAGATATGAATATGTAATTAGTGATGCAACTAGTTTATTTTTAAGTTGTAATGCTGTATCACATGATATATGACAGTCCTGGATTAATTCCTTTAATATAGAAAGACACAAATTTATTAAATAATAGAAAAATGGGCAAATATTTTACCAGGTGGTTTGTAAACATATAGATGGCTAATAAGTACATTACAAATGCTTAGTTTCATTTGTAATTTACAAAATGAAAATTAAAATGACAAAGAAAACAAAAACTTAAAAGGCAAATAATTTGTTTACCTGTTAGATCAAAACAATTTAAAACTTGGATAATACATATGGTGGAAGGTTGCAGGCAAGCAGATACTCCCATGCCCTGCAGAGAGAGAGGAGTGCAATTTGGTACCACCCCATGGCATTGGGGGACAGTTTGGTAGTAATATCTACTCACATTAAAAATACATTGATCTTTGACCTAATTGTATCATTTGTAGAAATTTGTCCTACACATATTCTTGCCAAGGTATGTATAAAACATTGTGCATAAGGTATAAAACACTGTTATTATAGTAACAAGAGTCATAAATAAATGCCTATCAGTAGGGAATGCCTTAAAGCATGTTACATTTAAGCAAAGGTCTACCATGTAGCCATTAAAAATAATGCAGTAGATCTATAAGTTTTGTTATATAACATGTTATTGTGTTAAATGAGAAAGCAAGAAGCACAGAAGTATTATAGTATGGTCTCCTTTGTGTGAAAAAAAAAGTGTTCAGAAGCTTGAAAGATTGCTAAGAATTCGATAAAGGAGATAGTGATTATTTCTGGAGAAAAAAAGAATAAGTCTGGGTGGGAGGGAAAGGTTTACTTTTCATTTTACATGTATGTCTACCCTAACTTTAAAAAAATTAATGAATTTCGGCTGACTGCAATGGTTCACACCTGTAATACCAGCACTTTAGGAGGCTGAGGCGGGTGGATCACTTGAGGCCAAGAGTTCGAGACCAGCCTGGCCAACATGGCAAGACCTCGTCTCTACTAAAAATACAAAAATTAGCCGGACGTGGTTGTGCACACCTGTAATGCCAGCTACTCAGGAAGCTGAGGCATGAGAATCACTTGATCCCGGGATGTCAAGGTTGCCATAAACAGAGATCACGCCACTGCACTCCAGCCTGGGTGACAGAGTGAGACCCTGTTTCAAGCACACACACAAAAGATGCATCTCTTTTAAGTCTATAGTAAAGAGAAAATGCAATTAAAAATGCAAGTGGCAAAAGGGAAACAATCTAAAAGGGAGAAGCTTGAATAAGCACCCCCATAGGAACTGCGGATTGACTAACGAGATGTGAAAACTGGTTCTTTTTAATTGAATATTTCATATATTTGCCCCCTGAAGTTTTTAGAATACAAAAAAGCAATCAAAATTTCTAATGCTAATATTTTCAGATTTCTTAAGTGATCAGAAAATCACTTTCACATGCTGCCATGGTCATTTTATCCTAACATTTATTGAAAACTTACTCTGTGCCAAGTACCATGCTAAGACTTTAACATACATTATTTCATTTGCTCCTCACAACAAAGCTATAAGCTATTTCTTAATTTCATTTCTATCTGAGGAAACTGAGGCTCACAGCTGCGAAGTAACTTATCCAAGGTCATCAGTACATAAATAGCAGATTTAGAATCAGAAACTCAGAACTTCTCCCTTAATCTCTTTGTTGGATCATTTCCAAGAATTGAGAATGCAAAAGGCAGGTTCTGATGACTTAGATTTTGTCTATGCTGCCACAAAGAAACAATGCCATACAATATTATGCTGAGTTATGGTGTAAATATTTGTAGTTTCCATGGATAATTGACTTTCACCTTTGCCTGTGTAGGTTGCCTTGAGGTGCTTTTCTACCCTCACCAGCCCTAATGAGCCTGCCCAGCAGGCATCCTCAAGTCCAAGGGCAGGACGAGGTTATTGCTGGGACAACAAAGGATATTAAATGCAGGGCAAGGTGTGAGGTCTAGGAGAAGTGGGGCTGGGCTAGGAAGATGGTCAAGCCTCAGAGATCAGCAAAGGCAGGGAGTTTGTAATCTGGGAAGGCTGTCTGGAGAAGAAGAGACCAGAAGAATCTCAGACACATGCTCTGGGTAACCCAGGCTCAAGAACCCAGGTAGAGGGAAGCAATTAGGTATCAGAGCCTTTGAAGAGGGGCTTAACAGTGAGTCAAAAATTTCTCAAGGTCAGAGTTCTTGTGTACATGGTGACTGGGGGACCATTAGTGAGACAGCCTACATGATGGGAGGATTGAGAGGTAGGCAGTGCCTCTTGACTGCTACGTTTTTAAGTTCTCAAGAGCAGGGACAAGGTCTTATTTATCTTTGAAACCCTGGGATCTGGTAGCCCACATATAGCTGGTGCTCAGTTAGTGTTTGAAAATGAACCGTGGACTGGTCTCTGTATCCCCTTTTCTCCGCTCAGCAGCCAGAGTTCCCTTTGAAGATCTTCTAAATCACCCGCCTCTGTTTAGAAGGATGAATGAGATGGGAAAGGAAGAGGCATGACGAGGGAGACAAGATGCCTAGCAGGATGTTCAGTGGGAATTTTCATTCATAGAAAAGAAACCCTTCTGTCCCCTGCTGAGTACCCCCCGGCCCTCGCTAAGAATCTTCCCAACCTTAAAGGCTTTTGAATGGAAGGTTGCGGTTGGGTAATTAGTTCTCTTCTCTCCAGCTTTTGTAAAGTTCTTACAAATCAACTCAGTTTGTTTTTTAACTGTTCCTCTAATAAGCTCATGGTTCTCTCAGAGGCTTAGCTTCCTGTTATCTTGATTTGGTGTGACAAGGAAATTCTATGTCAGTTTATCCCCCAGAATGGAATTCTCCCCATTCCCTTTTCCTACTGCAAACGAAACAGACCAACAAGCAAATCAACCAACCAACCAATCATCTTACCTTTCTAAATTCTACTTTCGAATAAATAGACTTTGACAGTCCTACAAATTAGACATATCATTTAGCTTTATTGTGAACTCCTCGGAGAAAAATAGATAAACCAGCACTTTTTCATATATTTTGACCCTATTCTACCATCCTCTGGTGAAATTAGGTATTGCAAATCAATTTCTAAATATGAGGATATTATTTTCTTTATTTGACCAGAGTTAATATCAGTAGAGTGAAAAGAGCACTCAGATTATTTTATAATAAACACATTAAACCTCACCTTTTCTTTTCTTTCTTTTCTTTTGTGTGTGTGTGTGTGTGTGTGTGTGTGTGTGTGATACAAGGTCTTACTGCTGTTGCCCAGACTGGTATGCAGTGGCATGATCTCAGCTCACTGCAGTCTCAACCATCTGGGCTCACGTGATCCTTCCACCTCATCCTCCTGAGTACCTGGAACCACAGATATGCGTCGCTATGCCTGGCTAATTTTTGTATTTTCAGTAGAGACAGAATTTCCCCATGTTGCCCAGGCTAGTCTCAAACTCCTGGCCTTAAGTGATCTGCTTGTCTTGGCCTCCAAACGTGCTGGGATTTCAGGCACGATCCGCCCTGCCCAGCCATGTTTCATTTTTCTTACTACTTTTGTGGAATCACTTTTACTTAGTTCCTAATAGAAAAAAACAAGTGTCTCCTGAATGATAATGTAAACTTCTTTCATTGCTACGTAATATTCATTTAGGTTTCGTCTTATATTATTATTTGTTCTGAGCTCTCTTACCTTAGTATATTCTCTCTCACCCTTTTTCTGTTTCCTGGAAGCTACGTGATAGCTCATTGTCATCTTTGCCTGCCATATTTTGTTTTTCAGTTTTTATGGTGGTTTTATTGAAACACAAAAAGTGCACATGAGCTGTCTCTTCATTTTCTTTGCTGCACAGCCTGGCATTGTGGTTGGTGACTCTGATGGCCAGCTGGGTGGCCCTTTCCATGTGACTTTGCTATCCTGGAAGGAAACACTGTGAGTGATCTCAGCACAGTAAGATTTGCTGCACATCAGTAGCCCTTCCAGCTCCTTGACGTTGTGGACCGGGAAATTCCGGAAGCCATGGGCAGCATGTGTTTTTTGTTTTTTTTTTTTTTTTTTTTGTGCTCATAACTAATGTTGGTCATCAAGATCTGGCCTTGAACTTTCTACGAACCACGTTGTCAATACCTCTGGGTTTCCCATCAGTTATGCTTAATTTTGACATGTTGGTCTGACTGGTGCTGGATGAACTTCTTGGTCCTCTTTTTGACGATCTTGGGCTTCATGAGGGATCTAAGAACCGCCATGATGCTGCAGAGAAGATGGCTGCCATCTCCATAGGCAGTGCTGATGAAGACAGCTTTGCCTGCCATATTTTAAAAATGTTTGTTTAAAAGATCTGCTTTCAATGACATACACAGAATGTTAATGACTATGCTTTGAAGGGTTCTATGTTTGACATAACCTGTATAACAGAAATCATGCTCACATGAGTTGTAGTTAGTCACCTTTTCATACTATTGTATATTATACCATTGTCTATTAGCTACATATAAATATGTGATGACGAAGAGTGTATAGAATTCTGGAAAGTTAAAATCTTTAGGCTAATGTACAAACACTTTCCATTTAATATGACAAATAATGACTGACTTGTGCTTGGGATTTTTTTTTAACTTTTACTACAGATGCTTTATTTATTTATTTTAAATTTTACTTATTTATTTTTTGAGGTGAGGTCCTCCTATGATGGCAGGTTGGTCTTTACCTTTTGGCCTCAAGCAATCCTCCCACCTCGGCCTCCCAAGGTCCTAGGATTACAGATGTGAGCCGCCACACCTGGCCATTAGAAGCTTTACTTTAAAAAGTCATTTTTACCAAGAGTTAAATTCACAGAGGAAGGTTCTAAAACCTTAAACATGAGTTAATATGAATTTCAATCCTGAGACCTAAGACGATGCATTAGATTCCTAGGGTTGCTGTAACAAAATACCACAAACCAGGTGGCTTAAAACAACAGAAATTCATTCCCTCACAGTTCTGGGGGCCAGAAGTCCAAAATCCAGGTATCTCCTGGTTTGATTCCTTCAGGAGGCTCTGAGGGAGAATCTGTTCCGTCCCTCTCTCCCAGCTTCTGGTGGTGGCCGGCAGCCCTTCGCACTCCATGGTGTGTGACTGGCCCCCTGTTTCTGCTGTAGTCTTCACCTGGCTTTCTCTTCTGTGTGTCCTGTGTCTTTTCCTCTTCTGTCTTCTATAAGGATTCTCATCATTAGATTTAGGGGTCCATCCTATTTCAGGATGATTTCATCTCCAGATCCTTACCTTAATTACATTTGAAAAGACTCATTCCAAGTAAGGTCACAGTCTGAGGTTCTGCTTGGACGTATCTTTTAGGGGTCATTATGCCACCCACTACACAGGGAAATCATGACCTGTGGTGTGCAGCTCTGAAGAAAATATGTGCTATCTTCCCTGAGCACTGGCATCCTAAACCACTTTCTTTGTCTTTCTGTTGTCTCTGGCCTTGGCTTTGTGGCCTTACTTTCAATATTTTATGAAATGGTGCTTTCAGGATTAATTAGTGGATTTGTTCAGAACAATATTCTATATAATTGTTCCAATTCCATAAGATTATATAATAACATTCTATTTCTTGGTATATAAATTCAGGAAAAGAGAATCTTATTTGCCTCTGAGAAATAGTTAATTGAAAGTACCAGATATTACTGTCTGTTTATTTATTCATTTTCCTATTTTAAAAGTTTTAAGGTATCTTATGTAAATAGATAAAAATGAGATAAAAGTCCATTTGACTTGAGTGGAAGAGGAATGCAGGAAAAAAAAACCTGAAGGTAGAAGGGATGGGAAAAACTAAGATAATATTCTCACATAAAAATTAGAAATAAAAATATAAAAAATTTAAAACCATAAATTACAGAAGGTGACTTTGTATTTGACTTTGTTTTCTGGCAGTCCATTCAAAGAAGAAAGCAGGTACATGGTTCAATGTGGTTATAAAATTAAAACAAATAATTTTAATTAGTTGCTTGAGGGAAGCACATACATTCCTGACCCAGACTCAAAAGAAAATTTCTTGTGGGATCTCCCAGGGAGGATGTACAATGTAATTAACAAGTGCAATGCAATTAGCAACATCCTCTTAGTAAACACAGTGAGCAGTTTCCGCAGTTTCTTGTTCATAATGTCCCTCAATGTCGGCCAGTGGGTAATTTGATGAAAACAAGTCCAGGGAGCTGAAAAGAACATGGTCCAGGGACGGAGCTCTGTGTTTGTCTGGATTACTGGAGAGAGGGATTTTTAGAAGATTCGAATGAAGGAATAGCTTACTTACTTTTCAAGTAATATTCCGAAAATATTGTTTCTCACCCTGACTTTAGTTTGCATTGCACAGCAGTGATTCCAGGTCCTACACACGACAGTACCTGCAAGGTGGCTGCCCGCAGTGCCAGCTCAGGGCATAGCCGTGTGGCTGAACTGGCAGCTGGTGGGCTGGGCTGACAACCTGTGCCACACACATGCTGGTCAGAAGCTGGCTCCCCTCCACATGGAGGTGGGATGAGGGCACATCCTTGGATGCCACCAGAATTTTCTTCAGAAACTGGAGCCTGCTGCAGTGCACAAAGGAAAGGGCAACCAAGGCCACCAAAACTCCAGAGTGAATGGCATGGATTATTTTAATATTTGAAAAAGCCTTAAAGTGACAGTGGCAAAATACTTACTTCTGATACGTAAAATAAATTTAACAAAATATCACATGACTTTTATTGTTAGTGTCCCCTCTTGGTGTACCTTCTTCTAAAATAAACTGGCATAAAGAACTGTTTCTAGGGAAATTGAATAAATTAGTGTGTTATGTAGAATTAATATCTTTATGCTAGTTAAAAGTTGGGGAACCTCTGACAAAAATGATGACTATGATTTAAAAATAGATCTCTAGTTCTTCTTCCCAGCAGATATCCAACAGGAGGGTCATTTATCTATTTAAAGCATACCTCGTTTCTGATAAGAGAGCCTCTTCATCTATATTTTGGCTACTTATGATTTTATTTTTATAGGATTCCTTATCAATTATTAACACATTTTCTTGATAACAATTAGTCATCTAAGTACAGATGGAATCTCCTCCCACCGGTGAAGGCAAATCCTTGTCTCAGCAGAAGAGCAGAAAAGCAAGAGCAAACAGCTTTTCCTTGGATACCTTATACCACAGCAAAGCCAGGGAGAAGTCAATTACATTTGCTTCCCATGATGCTGCAAAGGTTTGGGCCGAGTAGGAAAATCTTGGACTTTTATGTTGTTGAGTCCTTGACCACCCACACCTCTTAACCCCCTTTAACATCAACACCTCCGGCATTTAAAACGTGGGGCAGTGAGTCTGTAGCGGGAGGATGCAGAGGCTGCTGCGTGTTTACGGAGCCGTCCAGGGGATTAACCGGCTGGGTTCAGCTGGGTAGTTCTCTTTTGGATCTAGAAGCGGAGTTCTCCTTGTTCTCACAAAATGTCTAAAGTTAGATTCATGCCCCAGGCAGTTCTCCTGGTACCAGCTTGGTGTGGCGGCTCTGGCCACAGTTTAGAGCAACTTCAGAAGCCCGCTGTTTCACTCTGTGCCAGAGCTGGCTTCACTTTTGAAGCGATTAGCGAAGCTCAGCGCTGGGCGCCTTGCATTAGCATTGCTTCAGTGCTAAGGACATTCCTGGCCGCAGTCACTGCCATTTTCCCCTAGCCACAGGTGTGAGTTAGAGACAAGCAGAATAGTGAGCAGCGGGTGGATCGTGCGGGAGAGAGCCTTTCACGGCCTTTAGGGCAGACTTGTGCTTAGAAGGGAAAAAGAAAGCAAAAGGGAAAGGAATCAAGGATGTGGCCACTTCTTAGCCCACACTTCAATGTCCTTAAAGCAACCCAGGGACTCTTCTTCCCCCGCCAGAGTTCATCTGAAATAAAGCCCCCCTCCAGAGTGGAGAAGCCACCCCAGAGTTATTTGTGAATCACAGCTTAGGTCTGAGGGCTTCACTAATCCCAGCTCCAACCAAGGCAGAGGACCCGGGACTGGGACTGGCACCTTTCCAAGACATGGCCAGTCTCCATTGGCACTCGCAGACAAAGCGGGAGACACTAACAGCTGAGGGGACCAGGCTTATTTTTCTCTGGCAGGAAAGCCAGGGAAGAAGGAGGCAGTTTGGAAATGTGGCTGTGCACAAATGCCAACTTCAAAGTGCTCTGTGTACAAAAGCCAGCACAGAAAGCAGGCTTCTTAGTGGAAAGCAGTGTGTTGCCCCAGTGGGAACTGTAGTCCGTGAAAGATCAGAATTACCGAAACAACTGTTTTCTATATTGAAGTATGGATGATTCTGAATATAGGGCTCTCTTTGTAGAGACTAGCCTGTGGCTGCTGGGTACAAAATAACAGAAAAAATACAGCAAAATCAGTCCAGTCCTGGGCTCTTAACATTCCTACCTATGCAGACTTCAGGGAAGAAAAAAGTCTCTGAGCACAGTTTTTATCAAAAGGTTTTACAAAATTGGCAGATGGATTGAAACGTGGGTGTTGTAATTTTGAAAATGCAGTGGTTTTTTTTTTGTTGTTTTACAATTCTGACATCTTTTCAAAACAAGGAGAGAAATTGTTGAGAAACAGACATCTAATTACGACATTGCAAAGTAGTAAACAAGGTTTTCAACAATAATGAAGCATAATTCATCATATTTGTCTTACTAAATACAATTTTTATGAAAGTAAAATAAATCCTATTGTTAATAAATATTTTATCATTAATAAAGACAAGTTAAAATTACTTTTAAAGAATTGTTTTATTTTTAGCTTGTCTTTTTGAAATTTCTAGTTTTGCATAATTTTCCTGAGGTATATGTTCATATAATGGCATACGTAGATAATTTAATAGTAAACAAAAATAAGTAAATATATTTACTGATAAAGACTAAATAAGAAAGTTTGGAGACCATTCATCAAAGCTATCAATAGACATTTTTAATAATCTGCATGCTCAGAAAGATTAAAGTAATTGATATTATTGAATATCCTGAGGTTTACTTTGGACTCAGAAATGCAGCCTCAACTGAATTTTGTCCACAGAATCAAAAGCAAAGGAAAGGTCAACAATAGCCATAGAATAACTTTGTTATTCCTAGCAGATTTTTTCGTAAGAGGATTAAGAATATAATTGTGGTTTATATCCCAGCCTATATATTTATCAAGAAGAGAAAAATGGGAAAATTGAATCATTTTTTTGCAATGTCTGATAAGCTAATAGTTTACAACTTAGAGAAAGAAACAGATTACCTTTTTAAAGATAGGAAAGCCCACCTATAGTTTCAGAAAGAAGGGATATACTTGTAGATGTTATAAAGAGAGAGAGGCCAGGATGGAGGGAAGCCCAAACACTCTTCCTAACAGTCTTTAAGTAGTTCTGTGGTCAGAGCATCACATTGTTAGTCAATTCATATCCATTTTTTTTCAGCCTTCTATGTATAGAAAGCAGGGCTATTTTAAAACTTTCTTTCACAAAGTAATGTTCTGCTAAAATCAACTTCAATCCTGAAGAATGCTGTAGTCATGTATATTGAGACAGGGTCTTGCTCTGTCACCCAGGTTACAGCACAGTGATGTGCTCATGGCTCACTAAAGCCTCGATTTCCCAGGCTTACGTGATTCTCCCACCTCAGTCTCCCTAGAAACTGGGACTACAGGTGTGTGTCACCACGCCCAGCTAATCTTTTTTTTTTTTTTTTCTTTTTTAGAGTTGGGGTTATCACCATGTTCCCCGGGCTGGTCTCAAACTCCTGGGCTCAAGCAATCTACCCACCTTTGCCTCCCAAAGTGCTGGGATTATAGGTGTGAACCACTGTGCCTGACTGTAGCTATGTGATTACCCAGTTCTATTTTTAAATTTATTTTTGTTTATTATATATTTATTTATTTTTGAGACAGTGTCTTGCTCTGTTGCTTAGGCTTGGGATCGTGCCTAAGGGCACAATCACAGCTTACTGTAGCCTTGACCTCCCAGACTCAAGCAATCCTCCCACCTCAGCCTCTCTGATAGCTGGGACTACAGGCACATATCATTATACCTGGGTAATTTATTAAAAAAATTTTTGGTAGAAATGGGGTCTCACTATGTTGCCCAGGCTTGTCTCAAACTCCTGGGCTCAAGCAATCCTACGACCTTGGCCTCCCAAAGTACTGGGATTACAGGTGCGAGCCACCATAAAATAGAGCCACCAGTTCTATTTTAAATCTTCAATAGATTTTAGTAGCATTTCCAAGTAATGATAAATATTATGCTTTCAAAAGAAATGCCAACTCTGAGATTTGTTTAAGCCAATGAACATTTCCATTGTAGACATAAGGGCGAAATATGAGATGTGAGATGCAGCCTACACAAGTCGATGATCAGAAAATCCATAGACACTTTGCCTAAATGATTGATTGCCCTTTTCGGAGGAGCCAGTATGGCAGGCCTGGGACTCCTGGTCACATGTGGCTTCTCTGTGGGGTGATGACCCACCATCACTCTCATCCATCAGCCTCTGTCTGTCTGTCTAGCCCAGCTGAACACCCCCATTCCCCTCTCCCCCAAGTAAAAGATGGCCTGAGGCTCTTTATTTACTTTAGCAGAACTGAAGAGCTAAGGTTGTCTGCTTCACATGTCACTTAGCAAAACAGCAGCAGCAGCAACAACAATAATAATAAAACCTATAAATATAATTCATTTTTATTCATTTTTCTGGCCAGGTCAAAAATCGCTTCTTTATAAAACATACAGGTTTAAATATTCCAAACCCAATATTTAAAAGATAACTCTTCAGATTAACCATGCCACTGCTCTTCTGACCTTGTGCTTAGTGCAGAGATAGTTGGACTTATTGGGAAGAACGCATGTCCTCTAGGGTTCTAAGGAACTCCTTGTAGCCACGATAAACTATGAGTGGAGGCGGCATGTTGTCACTCGTTAAAGGGTCTGTAGGACTTTTTCCATTCACATAAACTGTGATGATCAAAACGTCCAAGGTTTGTGCCAGCTGCATTATCACAGCACGAGCAGCCACCTCACACATGTCCCGTCAGTCCCTTTCTGCTTCAATTTCATCACCAAACCCAGTCTTCTACCTCCACAATGCCTCTCCACAATATCTCTCTCATTTATTTACTTTTATCCATTCCTGTTTTAGATCTTTGTATTTTTCTAAATTCTGCACTATTGCAGTAGCTTTCAGACTGGTAGCTCTGTTTTCAGTTTCTTTTCTTTTTAATTCATTTTCCACATTACACACACACAAACACACACACGCGCACACACTTCTAAAACACAGAACTTGATTGTGGCATCAGCATTCTTAAAATCCTTGAAAGAAAAGGCCTCCCAATAATCCACTGAATACATCGAAACTCCAACTACAGTCTTCTTATGCCATCTTTCTAGTCATCTCCTCGCCCTCGTCCTGCCTGCCCTACCCACCATGTGTCGTGGTGACACTGCAGACCTCAGGTCACTGAAACACTCTGTGGGTGCTGCACTTTCTTTCAGTGACTCCAATTGTAATGTCTGGCCACAGCCGTGTGCCTACTATTTTTGCTGTTTATCAGCATAAAGCCTCAATTAAGGCCAAGTTACATAAAAATGATTGTATAGCTTCACTTCTAGAGATTGTTGTTATTCTTTGTAAGGTGACGCCTCTATCATGTAAGACAATCACTAATTGTCTTAGTCATTAGTCTAGATTAGTGTAATCTAGACTAGATTATCATTGCCTAATCTGGTCCTGCTGCAGGACAACGCTAGTGTAGGTTCTCATGAAAATAAAATCTGAAGTAGATTCATGTGATCTCATCACCTGGGTTCTAAACAGTGATGACACTTGGCTGGCCCTTGTTATGTCTGCTGAGTTGCAATGATAGTCATGGTTCTTTTGGAAGAACAATGGATATTCTGTTTCTTCATTCAGGCTCATGACTTTATCCAACTCATGACTAATTTTTTGTGTATAAATTTTATTGGGTTTTTTTGGTGGTTATAACAGATGTACATGCTCATTGTGCAAATATGTAAACCCCAAAGAGAAAGTCAAATTACCCATAATTACAATACTCAGAGATATCTACTGCCCACATTACCATACTTTATAAATATGTATGCACTGTTTGGTCTCCACTTTCATATTGTGGAATTTTTCTCTCTTTAAATATTCTTTGAAACGTTTTTAATGACTACCTGATGCTTTAGCATGTGGATATATCTGTGGATATATCATAACTTATTTAGCCATTATCCTACTTTTGAGCATTTAGTTTATTTCCAAAACTTTGCTATTGTAAATAAATGGTATAATGAAAATGCTTGTAATGTCTTTCTTTCCAGTTTTGTTATTGGGATAAATTCTCAGAATATAATTGGCAGATCAAAGAGAATGAATTTTTTCTCCTCTAAAAAGTTTACATAAATGTACACTTCCCACACCCTTGCCAAGATATTGGGTACTGGTAGTTTAAAAATAATCTGATCTACTCAAATGGATGAAAAATGATATCTTGGCTTAATTTGGATTTCTTTACTGTCCAGCGGCAAGTGAGCCCAAAGATGAATTTGAGGGTAGAGACTAGAACTCAGGACATATGTATGGAAGGATAGTGTATGTTACTTTGATAAGCCATCTCTACCCCTGTCATGTCTTTACTTGCCTATCAAAAATAAAACAAACAAAATATTCAAACCTGAAATGCCTTGTTCTATAATTTATTGACACATTTTATACAATAGCTTATTTTAATGAGATTTTCTTGGCAGTCCCACGTTCTTCTCTCTGCTGCTGACATCAGAGCTTGGGGAAGGGTTCAGGGCTCACTCAATAGCCAAGATTGAGACCTGCCTAAACTCAGGCCCAAGAGAATATAAGCAGTGATGGTTTATGACCTTCAGTTTGAGGCAGGGGCAGGAATAGATGGCTTATTTGCCTCAAAACTTCTGTGAAATAAAATGTTGATAAAAGAAAAGAAATTGCATTTGTTTTGTCTTTGTAGTGCCTGCAACTGTTCTCACCAAAATTCTGCAGTTATGCTTTCAGGGAGGATACAGTTAAGCGGCTTAACTCCATTTGGGGAAGTTGCTGGTGACTAACAGGCTCTTGGTTACAAAATAAGTAGAAAATGTAAGAACTCTTATCACCAGTAGCTGGCAACTTCTCACAAGGAATGAAAATACCAACTTTTAACTCCACTTTGTTGAAATGTTAGAGACAGTTCAATTTATAATTCAGAAACCAATTTCCACTCCAGTAAAACAAAGAAAGCAAGGAGGCAAGCAGAGTGAATTATTCTTCACTGAAACTGACTATTCTTCTTTAAGGCTACAGACCTAGAGAGCTGAGACCTGCATGTGCTTCGGGTTAGGCAGATGCTATAATTACAAATTTCTAACCTCAATTCCTCTCTCTAAAGTGCATACTAATGTGAGGCATTTTTTGAATAAGGATCCTTGACAGCCACACTATCAGGCCATCGATATCAAATCGCTGAAAGCCTCAACTAAGGCCACGTTACATAAAAATGACTTTGTATAGCTTCACTGCCAGAGATTTTTTATATTCTTTGTAAGGACACTTCTGTCATATAAGACAATCACTCTGGATATCAAAATTTTGTCTTTTGAATGGCGGTGTAATTCTACCAAATTGTTGATATTTCTACTCTTGTCCATTCAGATTTTGTTAGAACTCGGTTTGTTCCAGGCACTGCATACAGCGTGGTGGCCACAAAGATGAAAGAGACTGGGTTCCTACCTGTCTAGGACAGTGGAAATAGGCATGTGTGGGAACAAAGCACGTGGACCCAATAGGTAATTGTTTTTAAATGTGTACAGAGCATGATGTTAACAGAGACAAAGGACTTCTGACCTAGTATTGCCAGTGTGGTCCCTTCTAAATGATGGATGAATTCTCTATGTATCTAAGATTTAGATACTTATTCCTAGTAAAGCAGATTGTATTAATAAGCATTTGACACTAGATGGAGCCATAAGACGTTCAGATGTAGCACTTTGTAGGTCTGGAGTACTACTAGTTCAAACAGATGTTTGAAGTTAAAAATTTATTAAGGAAAAGGTACCGTGTATAGAGCTAACATTTTTTACTTTCACATATATTTATATATTCTTCAAAAACTAAATAAATTACAGAACTACATTTTAGATGATTACAAAGTGGATTTTTTGTTTAAAAATTATATGTAGATATTACCATACAGCAAAATGTTCAGTGTTTTTTTATATTTTCAGGTTCAATCTTTATTAAGCAGCCACTGTCTTCTATGTCAAGATGGTATAGGTTATGAGTCAAGAAAGTATTACTCCAAGTAATGAAGCAGTTGCATTCTAATGAGTCTTTTTATTTTCAGAAAACTTTGCCATAAGAACAGATAATACTGGAGCGAAAACATGTACAAAATAGAATTACAATAGAAAAATATTTCTTATTTAAATAAATTCTAACTTAATGAATGAACAATTATTAAATGCTCCTGAGTATTGTAACCTGGGCTAAGTGCTTAAATGACATAAGATATCATTTAGTTTTCGAAAGGAACCTTTGAAATAATTATCATGATTCATGATTCTCTTTTTATGATAGAGGAAACTCAGTCTCCGAGAAGTTAGTAATTTGCAGAAGATCATATTGTTAATAAATGCCAGGATGACTAATAATGTCAGATTGTCAAAGATCAAATGGATGCCTACATGTGAATTTCAACATTTAAATCTGAAAAGCTTCTTCATTTGTTTTTCAGATATCGACCCCCTGCTATCTATATTCACCCTTTCTTCTACTTCTATTAAATAAATGTTGGAGCTCCTTCATTTATCTTCCAAAAGTTTTATTTTCCTTTTTTTTTAAATCACTCCCTGCCCTATTTTAAGTAATTTCCCCAAACCTATCTTCCAAAATTGCTGATTTTCTCAATTCTGTTCAATCTGTTATTTAATCTTTTCATTAAGCATTTATTTCTATAATTCTATTTCTATTTTATTTGGTCAGGTCTTTTTTTTTTTTGTTAGATCTTGTCTTAGGGATCCTATTGGAGAAGAAGTTTAGTGCCAAGGTTTAAATAAAGGTGGAGGTTCTGGAGTCAGACTGCCTGGTTTGCATCCTGACTGTGTGATCTTGGGTGGGTTACTTAACCTCCTTGGGCCCCAGTCTCCTCTTGTAAAGTACGGTCGTAAAACCTACTCATGGGGTCACTCTGAGCAACAGATGAAATCACAAATGTGAAGCAATCAGCATAGCACTTTATATTAGGTAGGTGCTCAATAAATGTTGACTTTGTTAGGATGCATTGCTTTTATGATTTCTCCATGATCAGAAGTTCTTGAAAAGCAGCCTCTGGCATTTGTTGCATCTTCTGGCTTTCTCTATGGCTACTCATAGAGCATTTGGAAGTTTGTAATTTTTTTTTTTTTTTTTTTTTTTTTTTTTGAGACAGAGACTTGCTCTGTCACCCAGGCTGGAGTGCAGCGGTGTGATCTCAGCTCACTGCAACCTCCATCTCCCAGGTTCAAGTAATTCTCCTGCCTCAGCCTCCCAAGTAGCTGGGATTACAAGTGCCCACCACCATGCCCGGCTAATATTTTGTATCTTTAGTAGAGATGGGTTTCGCCATGTTGGTCAGGCTGGTCTTGAACTCCTGACCTCAGGTGATCCACCCACCTCAGCCTCCCAAAGTGCTGGGATTACAGGCGTGAGCCACCACACCTAGCCAGAAGTCTGTAATTTTTGACTGTGAGCTTATCCAAGTGAATGTGTTTTCCACAGATCTCCTGCAGTGCCATGGGTTGCAAAGATGTCCTTATAGGGTGAGGTCACATTTGCCTCTGCGTGTCTGAACCAGCTTTGGTGATAAGTTCTCAGTTTGGGTAAGGCCTCATGTAGACAGGGCCACCTCAGATCCCACACTCACACAGGGTGGGGACTTGATGTTCTGATTTCTAAGGGGTGAATCTCCTTCCACCCAAGACCCTCTCACACTGTGTCCCTGAGCCCAAAGAACGGGTGGCTCAGTTTCTTGTCTTAGTTCTAGAAACTGAATAGCCTTTTAATGGCTCTCAGATTTAAACCGGAAAATTCCTCCGTTCAGTGCCCCATCTTCCTCCATACTCAGGGGACCATCACACTGTCAAGGGATCAAAGCTGATGTCTAGCCCTGAGGCCCTAGATGAGCACAAAAGCTCAATGTCCTCTCTGGTTTTGCTTTTGCTTGTGACTCTGGTACCCAGTTCTGGCTTTGTTTAAAACATGCCTAAGTTAAGAAGCTTTTCCCATTTGTACTAAAGCATACTTTTAAAACATTGCATTCTTAAATGTTATCTAGAATTTTCGTGCTTTTGAAAGAGTGGGATGTTTTTTCCCACTAGCTCAGTCCACCATATGGACTGGAATTCCAGTTTTACCATTTGAAAAAGAAACCCAGCATTGAGAAAGATAAATTAGATGGAGGTGAAGTGAGTGATGGCTGTTCTTGGGTGGGTAGTGGGGCCTGGCATCTCCCCAGCCTGCCTACACAAATGGAATATTGTCTGCTGCAGTGGTATGGTCCCAACAACAACTTTGCTCTTTTCTTCCAGATAAAGCTCCCTAGAATTCCCACCCTGTCTAGGAATGCAGCTTGGCAGATAAGGCAGGTTTTGTGCCTCCTCAGGGAATCTCCCTCCACAAGTCTATCCCCCATCCCTAGTGACATGACTTGCTCAGTTTGGCCAGTGCCTTTTGTGAGTTCCTGGAGTATGATCCTTGCTGCTCCCAGCCCCACAAGAGCTCATGTAAGTTGTATTCCAGATGTTTCCAACACTTTCTTCATTACTGCTACCCACCCAGGGCACAGGGGCCACTAGCCCACACCCCCACTCCCGCTCTGCCCTGCCCTCACTTCTCATCTCCCAGCATTCTAATCCTTTCATATTGTGGTCTCCAAAAGCTATGAAGCTAAACAGAAATTGTTCTTTAAGAGTTTTACTCCTGTTTTGACTTAAAAAGCAAAACTTCATGTAATATTTAAAGAGGTTTATTTTGAGCCAAACATGAGTGATCATGGCTTGGGATAAAGCCTCAGGAGGTCCTAAGAACATGTGCCAAAGGTGGTTGTGTTACAGCTTCGTTTTATACATTTTAGGGAGACAGAAGTTACAGGCAAACACATAAATCGATATGGTAAGATATACATTGGTTTGGTGTGAAAAGTCAGGACATCCTGAAGTGGGAGCTTACAGGCTACAGGGGCATTCAGTGATTTTCTGATTGCCAATTAGTTGAAAGAGTTAAGCTTTGCCTGAAGAGTTGAATTCAGCAGATAAAAATCTTGAGTTAATAAAATAAGGGGGGTTGTGGAAGCCAAGTTTCTTGTCATACAGATGAAGCCTCCAGGTAACAGGCTTCAGAAAGAATACATGGTAAATATCTCTTATATGATGGACCTTAAAAGGTGTCAGACTCTTCATTTAAATCTCTCCTGGATCTGGAAAAGACCTAGAATGTAAAGGAGATTCTCTACAGAGGTGGCTGGAGTGCAGAGAGGGCGAATAAACCCAGCGTAACTATGGGTGAATTGAGTCTGCTGTCTCTTCATGCAGGCATGCCAAGAGTCTTTAAAAGGCTGAAGAGGCGCTGCTCCCTTGCTTGCATCTTCCACTTTGACTGCTCCTCTCTGACTTATAGAACACTTTTCACTGTGCACCTACTCCTGGCTTTCTCTCTGCTCAGGACTCCTTTCTCCTCTTTAGCTCCTTGACTTGACTCCCCAGTGTTCCATACATAGATGGACCACATACATTCTGAGAAACTGAGATTCAGATGGATTCTTCCTGATTTCATAGAACCAAGCAAGACCCAATTGGACTCATTCTTTTCAGCCTAGCTCTCTGTCGTCACTTTTCCCATAATTCCTTCCCACAGTTTTTTAGGCATAACTATAATTAATCTTAATTAATAGCCAACTGATCAAGAAGTGTTTCAATGTAGTGAATATTTTCTTTAAATAGACATTTTAAAAGGTGAGTTATGTCCACTGTCTTTGGAAACAACTCTATATTTTAGTAGACATGTCTAGATGCCAAGCTAAATATACATCTGGACCATACAAAGTTGAGCAGCTGATTGCTGTCTTATTCCAGAACATTTTCTCCTCTTTTTCCTGGTTAACTGTTGCTCACTTTTTATGTCTCAATTTAAATGTTTTCTGAGAGAGACTTGATTGGAATCCTTAGTCTCTGTTTTTGTTTTTTTGTTTTATTTTGTTTTGTTTTGTCCAGAGCACCTATTTCACTATTGCGTTTGTACAATTGGAATTATATACTTGTTTGAATGATTGCTTATTGAGCTCATCTTTTCCTCGAGACTGTAAAGTCTATGAAGCTCTTATTTCTCAGGATCTTACACAATGCTTGGTACCTGGAAGACACACTAAATATTTATTAAGTAAAGACATTAATGAATCTTGCTCCTTTAAGAAATTGTTCTGCTAACTAACAGCTACGGTTATAGGGAGAAATGGCTCTTTGGGACTAGGGGAATACTTGAAAATATATATTTGACTCCACTCAAACCTACACAGCTCCAGACCAGTTTATTTATTAGCCAAGAAATGAGTAAGTTCTAATTATTAATTTGTAAGTGAATGCCCAGTCATAGGAGGTTGATGATGAACTTGAAGCTGAAAACTAAATGGAAT
Organism: Chlorocebus sabaeus; assembly: GCF_047675955.1. Classification (NCBI taxonomy): domain Eukaryota; kingdom Metazoa; phylum Chordata; class Mammalia; order Primates; family Cercopithecidae; genus Chlorocebus; species Chlorocebus sabaeus. Next base: position 89,850,162 of record NC_132911.1, on the reverse strand, counting down.
TTAAAGGTAATAGGTTGGTTGAACCTGGGGTGGGAAAGAAAGCATCTGTTATTTTGTGTATATAAGACTTTACGTTTCACAAGTATAGCAAATAGAGAAGCATATGTTGACAGAAGGAAATTGAAATGCAGGGAATAGAAATTGCAATCACAGTTTTCTGTTGCAGGGCTTACAATATTGCCAATATTTACTGACAAGCTTTTGGGACAATAAATAACTGAAAAGATAGTGATAATAAAGCAAATAAGAGCAATAATTGTGATATTCATGGAAATGCACGATAGTGCAGACAAGAGTAATTCACTCTCCCTAGGAAAGTCAAGTAAAGCTATAGAGAGAAGGTGACACAAACTAGGTCCTGAAAGATGAGTAGGGGCTCACCACCTGGCAGAAAGGAGAAAGAGAATTCTAGGAAGAAGAAATGTATGCATATGGCATGATGATGTTTGGGAGCACAGCATATCTGAAGATCAGAGAGACACTGAGTGTGATGGGGCAGGGGCAGGTGGTGGGCAGTGATAAAAAGGGAGGCTGGGAGGTGAGGCTGTGCCTGGCCTGGGAAGAGCCTTTCATGCTATGCTTTCAGGGATGGCAGTGGAAAAACAGTTTACATTATAAAATAACATGGCAATTAACTACTGGAAGATGACATATTTTCCGGCTGGCATATATCTTCCCTTTTGAGGTTTCCACACTAGAAAGTAAGGAAGAGAACTATTTGGCATAAATATGACTGCATTTGTTACTCTGGCCATTAAAAGAGTCTCAAATGCTGTAACCGATGTTGTGCTTCCTCAACAGAGTTCTGGGAAGAGACAAGTAGCAGTACAGTACAGTAGTTCAGAACATAAAAGTTTGGCTTTAGATTGTCTGAGTTTGAATATTGGCTCTCTCTTGACTAAGTGATTTAACCCCTTAAAGCCTCATCTGTGAAATGGACTTGAAAACAGTATTACTGATGACAATAGACACAGGGCACTACTAGATGGGGGAGACAGGGAGGGGTCGGGGTTGAAAAACTAACTGTTGGGTACTATGCTCACTACCTGGGTGACAGGATTAGTCGTACTCCAACCTCACTACCATGCAATATACCCATGTAACAAACCTGCACATTTATTTGGAATCTAAAATATAATTTGAAATTCAGAATCGAAAATAAAATTTGAAATAAAGAAAAAAATATATATATATGAATTTTTTTTTCTTTTTTTCTTTTTTTTTTTTTTTTTTTTTTGAGACAGGGTTCCACTGTGTCACCCAGACTGGAGTGTAGTGGCGTGATCTCGGCTCACTGCAACCTCTGCCCCCTGGGGTCAAGCAACCCTCCCACCTCAGCTTCCCAGGTAGCTGGGATTACAGGCATGCACCACCACACCTAGCTAATTTTTGTATTTTGTGTAGAAATGGCATTTTGCCATGTTGCTCACACTGGTCTTGAACTCCTGGACTCAAGTGCTCCACTGGCCTTGGCCTCCCAAAATGCTGAGATTACAGTCATGAGGCACCACACCCAGCCTGAAAATAGTATTACTTAACTTCACGGATTTGCATGAGAATTGAAATAATACTTGCAAAACACTCAGTTCAGTGTCTCCCACAAATAGAAATAATAAATATTAGGTAACAAGAGCTCAACATTCAAGATGCATTCAGTACACATCAGAATCCAGTCTCTTATCTCATAAAGCCTAAATCAGTACTCATTCAATCTGAGACTTACTTCACTGGAACTTCACTGACATCAGAAATAAACTTTTTTTCTGGGGCTATACTAAATATTCCTTCCCAGAATCTGCACAGAAATTCCAATGATGGATGAACAACAACTGCTTGGCATGTCAGTCACTCCAAGACCTTGACATCATTAAGGTAATCTGAGTACAGGTAGTTTTGTCTTAACTATTTTTTAAAAAAATAATTAAGAGACTTGAAAACTACATTGTAGTTACTGTGAAGCAAAATAATTGGAGTGACCTTGGAGCAGTCGTTACTCTTGGAGTAACGTGCAGTCGTTACTCTTGGAGTAAGTAATACCTTGGAGCAGTCGTTATTCTATCATGAAAATGATAGAATAAAATGAGCCGAGACACACAAATTAATGGAAGATCATGCATAAGTTTTTATACCACATGGCTTAGAAAATTCAAAGAAAGGTTGTAGTAGCTAGGCAAGAGGAAAAATGTGGATAAGAAAGGCCATGGCAGAAGAGCTTTAAGAAAAATGGCTGGTAAGAACAGCTCTTTATCTCTTTCTCTCTGTCTCTCCTTGTCCTCTCCCTGAAGGAGTGGAGAAGGAAAGTGACTGGGGAGGAATCAGTTAAGAGGCTGGCTTAGCATAGCCAAGCACAATGATAACTTCCAGAAAAAAGGCCCTAGACATCTTAAATTTCTAACAAAGAAAAGAAAAGAAAACAAAATATGCCAGCTATTTTTTTGGTAAAAGGAGTGAAGGGCACCTCTTCACATTTTATTATGAAAGGAAAAATCTTTTTCATACAGCCCATCTCCACTCACTGCTGGGCTGAACACAGAGAAGGTAGAGAAGCAATTATGTGCAGAATACATACTCCCTGGGTGAGCGGGAGCCAGGCATATACAATTGCAGGTAGAATATTGGAAAATTTCAAGAGCAAGAATTATGTTAACTTAGAAAATTGCCTCAAGTCAGGACTTTGAGATGACTGTGGGGATTATGAAAATGAATTATCCCCATATGCGATGATTACATAAGGAACTTGGTAGGCTTGTACTTATATTTCTTAGGCCTGCTGAGGATTGGATCTCCCCACTACATGTTCTCTCTCTCTCTTTTTTATTTTTTTGAGACAAGGTCTTGCTCTGTCATCCAGGATGGAGTGCAGTGGCATGATCTTGGCTTACTGGAGCCTCAACTTGCAGGGCTCAAGCGGTCCTCCTCCCCAGCCTCCTGAGTAGCTGGGACGACAGGCCCATGTCACCACACCTGGTTGATGTTTTGAAAAATTGTTTTTAGGGTCCAGGAGTGTTGGCTTACACCTGTAATGCTAGAACTTTGGGAGGCCAAGGCAGGAGGATTTATTGAGCCCAGGAGTTTAAGACCAGCCTAAGCAACACAGTGAGACTGAGACTGAGAGATTTAAAGAGAGAGAGAGAGGTCAGGAGTAGTGGCTCACACCTGTAACCCCAGCTTTCTTTATCCTGGTCTCACCGCATTGCCTAGGCTTATATTGAACTTCTGGTCTCAGGTGATCCTCCCGCCTTGGACTCCCCAGATAATGGGATTATAGAAATGAGCCACTGCGCCTGGCCTCTTTCTCTCTTAACATTTCTTGAGCCTTCTGTTGAATACTTTTAGTTAATATTTCAGGGAGTAAACATTAAAGGCACAACCAATTAATAACTAAATCGATGTGCATATGTTTTAGTTTTTACCTACTAGATTTTCAAGTCCTTAAGGGCAAGAAACATCATGATGTCTCCACATTCTATAATTACCAATAATTTGACCTCAAGTGAGTCACGTGAACTGTCTGTGCCATGGTTTCATTAGCTACAAGATACAAATGGTAGTAGCTCCAACATCATTTATTTCTTGTGATAATATAATGAAATGATTCAAGTGAAGTGTATATCATGGTGCCTGACCCATGAGCTCTATTTGTGGATATGTTGCCCAATGTTTGTAAATGCCCTGTTAGACCTTTCACTCAGAGGGTGAAATCTCTCAAAGATTTTATTGTGCTGCCCCTATGAGATTCCCAGAATGCTGTAACAAAGTATCCCAGACTAGATGGCTTAACACAACAGAAATGTATTGTCTCATAGTTTTCGTGGCTAACAGGCTGAAATTAAGGCGTTGTGAGGGCTATGCTCCCTCTGAAACCTGCAGGAGAAAATTCTTCCTTGCCTCTTCCTAGCTTCTGGTGGTTTGCTGTCAATCTTTGGTGTTCCTGGCTTGTATCTCCAGCAATTCCATCTCAATCTCCATTGTCATATAGCCTTCTCCCTGCATGTCTGTCTTTCTTCCTCCCATAAGACACCATCATACTGGATTTGTGGCCCACCCTCTTCCAGTATGACCTTATCTTAACTAATTGTATCTCCAGTGGTCCTATTTTCAAAGATACTGCAGGTTAGGACTTCAATATATCTTTTTAGGGGGTCACAATTAAGCCCATAAAACAACTTTGTTTTATGTTCATTAACTCTATGACTACCTATAACCATCAAATATTAGTTCCAATTAAATAAACCGTGAAAGGGGAAGTTGTTTAGATTGCCCAAGATTATGGAAGACGGAAGTCAAACTCTCTGCTTCACAGCTCTTTACTAATAAAATACCTAACTGCAGGTATGTGACTGTAGATAAATAAATCACAAATGAAAGGTCAGCTTTTTTGGTAAGCAATTGCTTGATTTACATGTATTTACACATATTGTGTTTATGTTATGGTTGTGTGCTCATGTCAGGCTTGTTTGCAACAATATAGAATGCAATACCAAAGCAACAACCTGGAAATAAAGTAAGTGGTGTTTTGAACGCAATCTGGTACAGATGAGGTAGATAAATGTGATGTTGAAGGTTTCTATTGTTTTGTTTTTGCATGTTTATTTTTTGAGACAGGGTCTCACTCTGTCACTCAGGGCTGGAGTGCAGTTGCACAATCATAGCTCACTGCAACTTCGGCCTCTTGGGCTCAAGTGATCCTCCCACCTCAGCCCCCGGAGTAGCTAGGATTACACGTATGTGCCACCATGCCTGGCCAATTTTTTATTTTTTGTAGAGACAGGGTCTCACTAGTTGCCTAGGCTTGTCTCATAGACCTGGGCTCAAGTGATCCCCCTGCCTTGGCCTCCCAAGTGCTTGGATTATAGGAGTGAGCCACTACTCCCAGGCTGTTCATCTTTTTTTGTTCATTTGTGTGTTCAATCAAGAAGAAAACATTATTTTCCAGGAAAAAGATGACAAAGGGAATCCAACAAAAAGAGCACCTTTTGGGATCTTGGTGAAGTCAGAACCAAGTTACAATGTCTGAAGTTGTAAAAGCACATAGACAGGAAAGCAGTGTCCACATAAGATATGCAAATGACCTGAGCAGTCCCGAGACTTATTATGAATGAGGATACAGAGAGACACTCAGTATCTTTTCTGTGGTTCCTGGGCAGGTATGGTTATTAGAATGTTGGACTCCAGAGCCCTTGCTTGATTAATCATCTCATGTAGCCTCTATCTAGTTGGGACCTGCCTTGCCCCACTGTTTCTACCACCTCATGAAGTTTTCTCAGTCCCAGGCTTCACATTTGGGCCTCTCAAGACCTCACCTTCTCAGAGAAGATGTCACTGAGCAACAATATTTTCATTACATCATCCTTGTTTTGTATTTGCATTTGTTGAAGAATACCTCATTTTGATTATACTTTGTAGGAATAAACTTGATTATTTGAAATGCAATTAAAAGCAAAACCTATATGACAGCAAGAATAATTATGGAACACCAGTTGAGCAAGGTTTATGTACAAAACACTGCCTCACTCCTTTTTACCCATCAACCCATCAATTTGATCCTCAGAACTCTTAGACATAAGGTTAGATATGAGGTACTGTTATTTGTTATTCAGAGATTAGAAAACAGATTCATGAGGTTGGTGCTTTGTCCAAGGTCTACTGAGAAGAGAATCATTCAGTCTGGAGAGATGTTGAGATCATCTTTGGTCTTAGATGTTTCTGTTCTCTTCTGGAAGCTTACTAGGCCTACAGCTAGTATTGATCATACATTTTGTTTGTTTAGGTTCATTACATGGCCATCACTGCTGGTTGCTCAGAGTCACATCTCATAGTGCTGCCTGGCTATTCCTGAGAAAGTCTCACATGTGCAGACGATCAGCTCTGGAGTGCATAATGCTGCTGTTATAAATCTGCATTTTCTAGTTGTAGAAATACAAAAATATTCCAAGGAAATGCACACAAAGTGTTTTTGAAAAGCAAACATTTGTGCAAAAATGATGTTTTTCATTTTTCTCTGTGTTGCTGGCTGCATTTCTTTGGAAGGTGATTATTATACTGAATGATTGTTAGCACAGAACGTCAAGGCCATCACGATCTCATCTTATGCAGTCAGCATTTCTATTGAATTACAAATGTGGCATTCACATTCTCAAACCATTTTTGTCTTTCTGGCATTTGCCTGAAAGACTGAGTTCCGTTGCTTGTTTTAATAATCTATCTCTCTTTGACATATAATAATTCAGATCTCCCTTTATGTGGAAAGATGAGCATCCCTCCTGTGACGAGATGCTCACCGCCATTTCTGACCTAGAGGTAGGGTCGTAGCAGGTAGGGGTGGAGTGTGGGGCTCTGGGTCTGACATAAGGTCAGAATCCCAACTCTGCTTCTGTGCTCAAAATTGCTTAACTCCTTTTAGTCTTGGTTCACCCATTAGTAAAATAAGGATAATAGAAATTATACCTGTTTCTTAGCATTTTAGTGAAGATTAAAGGAGATTGTTTGGGGGGGGAATGCTTTTCCTTTTCTGTACTCTCAGAACACTTCTGGTTACCAAAACACGGGGATTTCTCCCTTACCATACAATTCTCCAGTTCTTTGCAGACACCAACTGGGTGTCCTACAATTTGTAAACCAAAAATAAAATTCTAACTTTCCCAGCAGGCTGAATGGAATCCCTCTTGCCCAATGGTACCCCAAAGAAACCTGAAAAACTAGTTCAGGCCATGTTGTGAAACGGGGTGAATATGCTTCATTATACCCTCATCCCTTTGGAGCTTAGACACAACTGACCAGCATTAACATTAAAACAGATATCTTAAAATTCACAAAACACACTCTGTAGCAAGAGATACCAAATTCTGACTCTGGTATTGCATCACATGACAGAAAACAGGCCCTGAAGGGAATCAAAGTAATTTTATCCTCAAATTTATTTATTTAACATGAGAATCTATTTCCCTTGCTAGGTCTTTTCAGCAAAGTCTGACACCTTTTAGGGTCAAATAAGAGATATTCACCATCTATTTTCTCTGAAGCCTACTACCTAGAGACTTCATGTACATGACAAGAACTTTGGCTTCCACACCTCATTTATCTAAACTTAAGCACTTTTTCTGCTGAATTCAGCTCTTCAGGCAGAGCTCACCTTTTCCAACCGATTGCTAAATATTTGAATCCACATATGACCTAGAAGCCCCTGCTTTGAGATACCCTGCCTTGCCAGCTCAAACCAATGTATACCTTACATGTCTTGATTAAGTCTTTTCCTATAATTTCTGTCTCTCAAAAATGTATAAAACCAAGCTATAACCCAACCACCTTGGGTACATATTCTCAGGACCTCCTGAGGCTATGTTATGGGCCACAGTCCTTAACCTTGGTGAATTAAAACTTTAATCTGATTGAGACTTGTCTCAGATACTTTTTGGTTTCCAAATTCAATTAAATTCTGACACTAACATAAGTTAATGCACACCCCCACAGGTGAAGGGCTCAGGCCCATATGACTGCCTCCATGTAAGATGCTAATTGCAAGTAGTGGGTTTCCAGGTTACCCGCAACTTCTGATGGACCATTTACAAACTGGAGGGTCTCATAACCCCCTTCTTGGGTTTGATCGTTTGCTAGAATGGCTCACAGAACTCAGGGAAACACTATCTTTACCTATTTTACTATAAAGGATGCAACTCAGGAACAGGCAAATGGAAGAGGTATATAGAGCAAGGTATGGGGGAATGAAACCACCTTTGCAAAGATTATGTTACTAAAACACCACAGGTTTGTCCTAGGTCCAGTTGCTTGCCACAGTGAAAGCCAATCACCGAGACAATGAGTATTGCCAGGAAAGAAGGCTCTAATCCAAGGCTACAGAAGAGGAGATGGGAGGTCAGACTCAAATCCATCTCCCTGACCAACTAAAATTGGGGTTTATATAGCAGGGAAGGAACATAACTACATGTATGTAAACAGGAATTGGGTGGGGGTGAGTAAGGAAGAGGAGTTAATTAACCAACATGAAGCAGACGGTCAGATAGGCAATCATGACAGGTGAGAGATGTGGCATCTTATTGTTCAGATGCAGTGATCTGGTAAGTTTCAGTTTCTTGATACTATCTGGGAGGGCTGATGGTTGGTTTCCTGAGAAAGGGACTCAGATAAGATAATGTAAATTTCTTAAGTTTTAAGATTGGAAGTATCAATTTCTATGTTTATTCAAAATAAACCATAAATGTCACTTCTATGGGAGAATTGGGCCAGTTTCAGTCTCCCCTATTTATCAGTTCCTCAATCATGTGGAATCTGATCATTCATCCTTCTGGCTGCTTCATGCTAAGGAAGGGCATTGTGGGTAGTTCCATGCCATGGGTGATCATGTGACCACTCAGGAATCAAAGGTTAATCTAATATCATGATTTTCTTCAGAAGTACATTTTTTTTTCTCTCCAGTCCACAACTTTCACCAAAGACAAATCACAGCAGGACCAACCTACCTGCAAAATAATCTTCAGTCCCACTATACTGGGCCTGATTACCCACATGAAGTACAACAAGAATCACTGTCCATAAAGGCTCTTCTAAATTGACTTTTCTTAAACCTCTCACAAGGCCATTTTAGTCAAAGCCCTGGGAAAATAACCAGTTCTTCCAACTGTATCCCATTATGAAAGAAAACAAATTTTTATTGAACTTATGCAAACAACCACATTGTCATGAATTGAGAATATTCACAAATAGTTTATGAATTCTAGAGAAATTAGGCAGAAAGAGGAATATGACTCAAATTCTGCATACTCTACTTATTTGCTAAAGGCTATAAATAGCTCAAAGAAAAAATTCTGTAGACTATGAAAAGCAAAAGAATCAGCAATGTTTCAAAGAAAAAAAGCCATTATAAAGTATTTCTGCCTCCATTAGTTCAGTCCATGCAATCAACTTCTGCTCTGCTCCATATTGGATTTGTAAATGTTATCAACACATCCACCTTTCAATTAGAGTCTTGGACATTTTTCTCTAGTCCAGTGGTATAATCTCCAGTTACGAGAAACATGCATTTAAGAGTCCTTTTCATGAACTCTCCCAAAGAAGCAAGCCCTGGACTATAGCTGATTATAAACTGCTTTTTGCAAAGAATCAAAGCAAAACAATTGTGGATGACAAAAATTTCAGGACAGACACAATTGACAAAGAAATTTGGCATACAAAATTTATATTTTTGTGGTATATAAAAATTTAATGTAATAATCATAATTTTTACTGACAACATATGTTAAGACATATCAGGATTTTAGGAATCTCATAAAATCCTGAAACACATTAACAGCACATCTATATAAATATAACCCAAAGAAAGTTAAATACCACCTCACATTGACGATGCTTCCTGTATAACTTTAACAGAACAAATAATCCTAATATGTCTCTCTTGAACTTTAGGAGACCCAATATCCAAAAAAAGTTAGAGTAAGGTCAAAATGATGAATTTAGAAGTTGATATTTTGCTTTTGGAAAGTTTGTCAAATGTCAAAGGCTTAAGACACTTGATATCACAAAATAGAATTGCAGGTCACTATAAAATAGTCATTCATTTGGCCAAAATGATAAAAACATATACTTTTTGATAAAGATGAAACTTAGTTTTCCAAACAATAAGACCTAATACAGACAGCATATGGCCAGCTAAATCTGTCTTCCCCCCTCCATTTTATTTCCCTGCAGTTTACTCAAAAGTTAAACAAAAATCTCTTATTAATATTACACAAAAATTTTGTTCAAAAGAGAAAATGAAATTTTACATTGGTATGGTGTATTATTTGTTAAAGCTAATTTTAATAAAGCTTTATAAACAAGTCTATCTAATTTTAATCAGTTTGACCATAAGGTAAGATTTCCAAAAACCTTTTATAACCTTTTACAATTTTTTTTTTTTTAAAGAGCAGATCAATGCTTCAAGAAAACCCTGTTATACAAGCACTGGCCTTGCATCAGTGTACTTTTGATATTAATGTTTAATTTATAGAAAAACTGTGAATTAATTTCATCCCTCAAAATCTGCCCTTACAATCTCACATGCCCATGTCTCCCATGATAATTCCTGGGCCTAGAGGGATTGAATAGTTTTAATTTTTGGCTTTGTGTGAAAGCAGTTCATTTTGATTGTTACTTTCTCCTGGGTCTGAAGATAAGGCTTTGGTGTGAATGTTCAAGATTTAGAAGGAGTAAGGGAGTAAGTGCCTTTTTTAGACCCTGGAGTCAAAGCCTTGTAACTTTTCAACAGAAGGACTAGGTAATAGGACATTTATACTGCGGAAAGTCCTATCATTCTCTCTAACATGTCACAAATTAAAACACTGTGACTTAGTGTCCAGTAGTTACTGCCCACAGCACTTCAAACCACTGTACTAAAGTGGTGAGGTTATTTCTTGCATGTGTCTAACTGCTAGCAACCTAGTGACAGAACTGAAAAAAAGTGTAAAAAAAGTGACAGCTCCTATGACAACTTATCAAAGTAAGACAATTAACTTTTCTCTTTATCACTTAAAAAATGGTAAATGCAAATATCAGTTTTAGAAATTCAGCAGAGGATAAATAATCAATTTTCACTTAAATACTAAACAACCAAACAGGGACCTAGTAAGAATAAGCACAGAATAATTTCATTTCGGCTCTTTTAAAAGAGTACTATCACACATTTTCAAGAATGGTTTCTACTGACAACTTATTAGGTAACTTTTGCCACTGGAATCTTCAAACCAATGCAACACTTGTACTTATTTTGTTTTTGAGTATATATCTGAAGGCCTAATGGTAATAAAGTCTTGGGATCAAAAGTCACTGAAAAGTCTCACATTTTTTATTACTACTTAATTCAAGTGCATGTCACTTAATTTTAATAATGGTAAACACAACTAAAGTAATTTGAGAGAAATCCCAGTTTATATGATTTTCCTAAGAACAAAGCCTATATTTCCTGAACATTAAAACTTTGTTCCCATACCACAATTTTCTTCTCATCACCTAAAGGAAAAGACTCGAAATCAACTTAAATTATTGATTGAATTACATTTCAATGGAAAGAAACATAATTTAAACAATTCTACTCCCACCTACTTTACCAAATAACAAAATAAATATTATACTATTTCTATTCTGAACATTAAAAATAAGTCTTTTATTTGAATTTTTCGCCAGGAAACTTAAGGCTCTTATAGTTCTCTAAATCATCAGAGGTAAGCAAAACCAATCCAGTTTTAAATAGCTGGTATGCTTGATAACTTTTTTCTTTTGGAGGCTTGACAAAGCTTCCTTAGGATTTTAGATAAACAGAGCAACTACTGAACTGTTGGAAATGCCTAAGAAACAAAATGAATATTCACAGAACCAAATACACACCTTAATTTAGAAACTAAAAAACATTGACAGTTTTATATATGTATATGTAAGTAAGACCCCAAGGAGAACAAACAGCAAGTAAATGAAAATTAAAAGCAAAAGCAAACAGGAAAGTAACCCCAATTTTTTCTCCTACTCAATTTACTATGGAGACTGCAGTTGTTACCCAGAGTCCAAAAAGCAAAGAAAAAAACAAACAAGAAAACCCCATGATGGATATCCTGTTCCTTATACACAAAGTAATGTCTTTAAGTCTACCAATACCACTACACATTTTGTACAATTAAGAAAATCACTTTAGACCCATGACCACTAAGTGCATTAGTGCTAGTACTTACTATCTATGCAGAATAGCAGACACAGTGTGAAACAAAGCAATGTGGCAAGTATGTAAAATGTGACTCCATGTTAAATGTAGCTTCATGCTTAACTGTATTAAAAAATAATTGCCAAACTGCCAGCGTATTTCTTTATAATATTTCTCAATTCACTTTCATCAAGACTAAGAGTTTTAACTATGAGCAACATTAATTAGCCAGATTTATTTTATTTTCTATTGGGTTTTAAAGAATATTTTACTATCTAAATCTTTTCAACTTTTATTTTCTCTGCATGTATGCGAAGATAGACATACAGAGAAACAGACAAAAAAACTACATGTGACATGCACAGACCATCTATGGCATGCTTGGACTTTCTGCTTTGTCCTAAGTTTTCTCTTGTTTAAAATAATCTTTCTTACCAAAAATATATCTTTATATTCATAACTTTCTTTACATTTTTATCACTTATTTGCTGGTTCCTTTCTACCCTGTTTTATAAATAACATTTCCAAGTCTCTAATTTGAATGAATCTTTAGATAACTTTTGAATAAGACAAAATTATTCCTTTTTTTCAATAAAGACATATATTATTTGACACATTTTATGTACAAAACTACATATTAACTACAATTCTTATTGTTAGTAACCTTAAATTTTAGTGTAAACCTAGGAAGCAAGAACTCTCAAACTGTCTATTAGATATTAGCATTTTATAGATAAGAACCATACCACAATTTTAAAAAGCATGTTTCCTTGTATCATAACACTTTCTCAACTGGAAATGACCCAGACATTCAAGGAGTATCAAAAGTAATTTTAAGATTTTAAATTACACAAAAAGTTTACCCACAAGCATTTATCCTATTTACATGTACTAAATTCCTTCATTTTATAAAAATTTATCTAGATTACTTCTAAAAACTGAGATATTAGACAAAGCTAGTCATTTAAAATTATTTCCTTGTTAACCATTTTTACAGCCTGTGAAGAGCAGGTGCTCACCTAAGTAAGAATCTTAAAATTAAATATGTAGGTATTTTTTCCAATAACTAAGAATATTCAGTTGTTTTGATTAGACTAACATCATTAAACTAGTCTCATTTGTCAAAGAAGGCACACAAAGATCATTTTGTTTTGACTGGGTTTATAGTTTTACAAACTTCTGTGCCAAACACTGACATCTCAAAATATCTAGCAGAGACAAAGATAAAACCCAGACAAAAATGTATCCTAACATTTCTGATGATATTTCTATTTTCATCTTACCAATAATTTTAAAGCTTGTTTGTTTATGAAAGATTTATTTAAGTCATATGAACTTGACAATGCTTGGACACATTTACTTAATTTATGAGTGTTCTTTTATTTATAAGCCAATTTGGTAGATTAAACATATAACATAACAAATGTACATACACATAAACACATCTAAATATGTACACACATATACAAACAGAGGTCCAATAGCTTTTACTTCAGAACTCTAGCCATACAATCTCACTGGTCTTACAAACACATTCACATGGCTAAACTCTGCTCCAATAGGTAATTCAAAGGAGGTTGTGAACCAAAATTTTGAGCAAAGCAGTTTCCATGGCGGTTTGGTTTTTAAAGGTCAAACTTCCTCAGTGTCCAAAGAACACTGGAGTCAAACAGCACCACAGAAGAATATTGCATACTAACCAGGCCTGATCTTGCTTGCATAAAAGCCTTGATACATGGAACTCCATCCCACTTTCCCATTCAATAGCATAACCCACAGAAAGGCCAAACTTCTCCAGATTATAAAAAATGTTGAAGCCAAGCAGTATTACCAAAGGATATCAGTTTATCAAATTCTGATTTCCCATGGCTATACTGACACACACACACACACACACACAATCACAAAAACACAATCGAATGGCTGCAGCAACCAACAAGCCCCAAGACTGTTCAAACTGAAACAGTTATGGTACTTTCCTCTCTCGTCAGCTGGGCTTGTTTAACATGCAAATGGAAACTCCTGTAGAATTATCCAAATAGAAGGAAGCAGATCCCGCTGTCCAGTACCCACAAAATACATTCACTTGCCTGGACGCACACACAACTGCAAACAAGCCTCCAAGAGTGTCCAAACTGAAACAGTCAGGATACTTCCCTCTCTCAGTCAGTCAGGGTTGTTCAATCTCCAAATGGCAATTCCTTTAAAAATCTCCCAAATTGAGAAGAGCAGATCCTGCAGTCTGGGCCCACTAAGGACACTCTCCTATCTTGATGCAGGTGTCAAATTTCAAAAGCTGTTTTTCCTAGGCAGTCAGGAACACGATTGGGGCTGGCATTTTTTAAAAGTTTATTTACTTTGGCAGGGCCAAATACAGAGACCAAAATCCAACTACAGGTAAAGAAGGGCCAGGCAGCTGCTTAGGAGGCCTTCTGAAATTCTCTTGACCCATGACAGCTGAGCCATGACAATGCATTCTCAGTCAGGGAACCAAAATCTGTTACCACAACACCAGGGATTTGGTCTAGGTCTCGTTTCTCACCGCACAGAAAGCCAGTCACCCAGTATTGTCAAAGAAGAAGGCTTTAATCAAGCTATGCAGGCAAGGAGATGGGAGATGAGTCTGAAATCCATCTCCCTGACCAACTAAAATTGGGGGTTTTTATAGCAGGAAAGGAATGTAACTACACATAGGTAAACAGAAATTAGAGAGGGGTAATGAAGGAGTTGATCAACAGGAAGCAGGTGGTTGCTTAGCCAATCATGATGCTTGAGGGGTCTGGCATCTTATTGTCCAGATGTGGTGATCTGGTAAGTTTCAGTTTCTTGATACTACATGGGAGGCCTGATGGTTGGTTTCTTAAGAGAGGAACTCAGATAAAATAAATGTAACTTTAAGTTTTAAGATTGAGAGTATCAATTTCTATGTTTAGTCAAAAGAAACAATAAACATCAGTTCTATGGGACAATTGGGCCAGTTTCAATAACAGTGAGAAAATTATGACAGTGAGAGATCTGACCTAAGCAACTCCATCTTGCCTTTAACCACCGAGCTACCTTTGTTCCTTTCTGGGTGTATGCCATACTAACTTTGAGAGGAATTTTGTTTATAGTTTAAGACAAAGATGATAATAGCCCCTCCCTCCCCCCCGAAACAAATCCTTCCTTGCTTGAAAACCAGATCAGCTTTGTAAAACCAACAAATTAGCCTCAAGATTAGAAATTATGTACCAGGAGTCAAAGAGCCAGAGGCCACAAGATCACTAGCCTCCCCAGTTGCTTGTACGGATAACATCATTATTGTAAAACCCAAGTTTAGTATTTGAGATTGATATGGTTTGGCTCTGTGTCCCCACCCAAATCTCATCTCTAATTGTAATCCCCTTGTGTTGAGGGAAGGACCTACTGGGAGGTGATTGAATCCTGGGGGCAGTTTCCCCAATACTGTTCTCATGATAGTGAGTGAGTTCTCATGAGATCTGATGGTTTTATAAGTGCTTGACAGTTTCTCCTTCACATACTTTCTATCTCACCTGCTGAGATGTAAGACATGCCTGCTTGTTCTTCTGCCATGATTGTAAGTTGCATGAGGCCTCCCCAGTCATGTAGAGCTGTGAGTCAATCAAACCTCTTTCCTTTTAAAATTACCCAGTCTCAGGTATTTCTTTACAGCAGTGTGAAAACAAACTAGTACAGAGGTAATTTTCAGACCCTGAACTCTGATTAATGAACTGGTATGACCCAGATCAATAAACTGGCTCATCCTGTATTATGGCCCTCTAACCAGGAACTGATTCAGCACAAGAGGACAGCTCCAATCCCAGTGATTTCATTCCCAATCCAACCAATCAGCATTCCCCATCCCCTAGCCCCCTGCCTGCGAAACTCTCTTTGAAAAACCCTAGCCTCTGAATTTTCAGGGCGACTAATTTGAGTAATAATAAAACTCTGATTTCCTGTTTAGTTGGCTCTAAAAGTGTTAAACTTTTTATTTATTGTAATCCCCCCATCTTGATAAATTGACTCTATCTGGGCACCAGACAATATGAACCTCCCGGGCAGTTGCAAAAAGGGGTGCAGAACTTCCATGCCCTGTCCCGGTGTGCCACACGTTTGGCAACTAGAACCTTCCTAAAGATCTACATTTTTGGCAACTGGAAGCTCTTTGAACTCTAAGCTTTGGGTTTTTTGGAGTCTTCATTACATAGGCATGATTGATTAAGCTATTGGCCCTTAGTGATCAACTTAAACTTCAGCCTCAGTTGAGGCTGAAAGTTCCAGCCCTCTAATCACAAAATTGGTTCCCCTGGTAACCAGCCCCCAACCCTGAGGCTCTCCAGGAACTCCCAGCCATCAGCCATCTCATTAGCTTACAAAAGGATGCTTATCACTTCAGAGATTCAAGGATTTTAGGAGCTGTGTGCCAGGAAATGGACTAAAAACAAAATACATATTTCTTATTCTATCACAATATCACAAAATAGTGCATTCAAAGGGCTTAGCACAGTGCTAAATAGTAAGTCTAGAAAAAATATTAGCTAGTAGTACCTTCACAGTTACTTCTCTCAATTTAGAAGCCACAGGGCTTGTATTCTAAATGCTTTATAATTATTTACTGAGAACTTTTACCCATAGAGATGTCTTAAAAAATCATGAATCTGTTTTATGAATTAATCTCAAAGTGAATTTAATGAACACTTAGTGAACATTTCTAGGACATCAGGCACTCTGCTCAGTCCTGAGAGCAGAGGCAACAAATTATGATGAATCCTGTTCTCAAGGATTCTTTCAATGTCTCAAAGGAAACATTTACATAAACATGATTATAAATTGTAGGTGCAAGTATATAGGGTTGCAGTAGGTACAGGGGGAGCGCCAGTTAGTTCTGACTACAGTTCCCAGGGTAAGATCACACACTTGGTGAAGACACAGACCCTTCCTTCTCTCCCTTGTCTGGTGTATCATTCATTCCCATCACACTTGCCTTGTAAACATTTCTTGTCACTCTATGCCACTTCAGTGTCCTAGTTCAGAGGCTCATCGACTCTGGTCTGGACTAGTGCAATGGTCCCTGTGTAATCTCCAGGTGTGTCCAATCCATTGTCAAAAATAAAACATTGGTCTGGATTAGTAAGAAGAGGCTTTATTCAAAATGATTATTGCAAGATGGCGGGTAGTAGGGAGAATGGAAGGAAGGAATTATTGCATCAGGGAGGTGATTGGATCATGGAGGTGGTTTCCCTCATACTGTTCTCATGATAGTTATAATAGAGAGAATGCTCTGACCATGAGATCTGCAAACATCAAAAGAATCTCTCTTTCAGGGGGAGGAATAAATAAGGAGAAAGAACCAGGTGCAGGAAAATGAGATAAAAGAGAACGGCCTGAGTGGACAGTAGACCAGAGTGTGTTGTAATGCCAGCCAGTTCTTGGTGTGGGGCGAGGTTGCTAAGGAGGGTTGTGTGCTGGTTGAAGCTGAGGGTGGGCCAAAGTCAGGGAGTTGGCGGGGAGGAGAGAATCTTCACCAAATATTAAATGAGGTTTGACTAACAAGCATTTTGTTCTGGTTTGTCACCAGGGAAAAACATTTACCTAATTATTTCTGAGGCAAAAAATGGGAATTTGAAGGGTCTGTGTCTGACTTTGTCATAGGTAAATTAGAGTGATGGTGGAGACACATATGAGTATTATTTAAATTATATGGGGACTCGTTTCCTTGTAGTAAGCTGTCTCCAGAAAACAAAAGGGATTCCTGCATCCCTAAACCATTACCATTTTCAAGGAACATAGGGCTCAGGCAAGTTCAATGTTGTTACCATCTTCTACTCAGCTACAAGAACTTTCTTTCTGAATGCAGGTATGGTCAAGTGAGTCTTTATTTAACATAGTTCCATGGCTCTCACCACAGGATAAAGTCCTTCTTAACGGCCCTTGCATACCTCTCCTGCCATATCTCCAGCCTTGCACTCCAGCAACCCCAAACTGCTTGGAGAGTGTGGTCTATGCCATGAGATTTTCAGCCTCTACACCTTTGCCCAAGCAATCCCTTATGCCTGCAATGCCATCTCACCCCTTTACCTGATGAAACCTACACTCTTAATGATCCTCAATGTCTCAGATAAGACAACATCTTCAGAAGCTGGATACTCTCTTTGGGTTCCTGCAGCATTCTGAAATTACAGCTCTTGTTACACACAGCACATTGTAATAATTGTTTTTCTTGTGTCATTAGCATCAGGAACTATATTATAAACCATAACAGTTAACATTTATTTAGCGTGTGTCTGCTTCTTCACCAAGTACTATAAACTCACTTTATAATCTCCATTTTTCAGACAGGAAAACTGAGACTAGAAAAATAAGCAACTTGACAATTGTCATGCAGAGACGCTGAATTGCATAGAATGGACATGCTAATGTGAAGACTAACTTAGAATTGCATCTCCCATGTTCTCTAGTGGTGCCTAGTACCCTAGTGGTGACAGAATATTGGAGTTTGGAGGGATTGTGGTGTATATATCCAGTTCATTGCCACCAGTGTACAGATATTTAACTGTTGGGAGGCAGAAGATACAGAACGTAATGTGATCTAACAATACTGCCTATTCTAGTTCCTGTTGATGTTAAGGATGGCAAGTATATATTTTGTCAATAGTGTAATACTCAAGTTAATTTATGTGTACAGTAAATACAGCCCTAGAAACCTGATATCTTTATTCACAGTTCTGAGAAGCTTCCAGCAGCTGTTTGGCTTTCTCTCCCAGAGAAAGCTTTCTGGTGTCCAGGGACTTCTCCTTTGCCTCATTCCCTGATCCTCTGATAGTGGCAAAATGTGGGTTCTGTGTCCTTACTATGGCAGATAAAGACCTACTGAGAAATCCAGTGGTCATGACTTGTTATTTCATTTATTCACTCAAGCAGTTTTTTATTTATTCATTAGATAAACTGACCAATATAAATTTTATTTTTTTTAATTTTATTTTTAAAATTTAATGTAATTTAATTTTTTTAAGAGATGGAGTCTCCCTTTGTCACCCAGGCTGGAGTGCAGCGGCGTGAACATGGCTCACTGCAGCCCTGACCTCTCAGGCTCAAGCCATCATCCTGCCTCAACCCCGCAAGTAGCTGGGACTACAGGCTTGTGTCACCATGCCCAGCTAATTTTAAATATTTTTTGTAGAGATAGGGTTTTGCCATATTGTCCAGGATGGTCTTGAACTCCTGAGGTCAGACAATCCACTCGCCTCGTTCTTCCAAACTGCTGGGATTACAGGCGTGGGCCGTTGTGCCCAGCCTGACCCATATTTATTAAGCACTTAACTTGTGCTGGGTACTATCCTAGGCTCTGGAGATAAAAAGAAAAATGGGACATGATTCCTATCTTCAAGGAATTTACAAGCTTCTAGAAGAATCAGTCTGGTAAACAAAAAAGCAGTATGAAGATATCACTGCTAAGTTAGAAATAATGTTGAGTAAAGAAGAAGGAATAAAGAAGCTGTGATTCATCAAAGTATTATTTATGGTAATTATGGTATTATTATGGCAAGACCATGGGCTTCCTTACTATTCTAGGATTCATGTCACTCAAGTAATTATAAAAATTAGAGGAAAATTACCAATTAGATTCCATTGAGAGACAGCATGATTCCATCAAAATGCTATTATGATTTTACAGATTTAAGTGTGTGTATATATATAGCACAAAATAAGCATACACTTTGAATCATTAACAAAACAGGCAGAGAACATGGGTGCTGATCACTGAGTCTGAAAATTAGTACATGTCAGAGCATCAGGAACGAAATTGTCTGCCACATTCTCTTGTTAAAATGCCATGAGAGACATCAATGGGCTTTGTTCTGCTTCTCCATCTCTTGTAGGTGGTTGACAAGATAAACTCTGAAAGATCTTCTTAGGAGATACTGTTTCTCATTTTTGTTTTCTTTCCATTCCTGTCTTTCCACACTTGTCAGGGTTCTGTGGGCCTGGTGCCACCTGCCTCATGTCCAAGGGCACACAAAAAGACTGCCGTTTTTGGTAGAAGGCCGCTGGGGGAATACCAACTTACAAAAGAAATACTTGTGAAAGGGAAGTACATACAAGTCCAGGAAATATTTCTTTTTCCTCATGTACTTCTTGTTCAAATGAGAACAAACCATGGTAACTTATTCTGACTGTAGTGTTGTCGGCAAGATGTCATCTCTTCTTTGCTGAGCTAGTAAATCATTGTAGATTCCTCTGTAGACTTGGCCGGGAGCCCTACACCACTTATTGAAGGCACTTCCTCTTCTCACCAACTAAGGACAGTAGTAATTTTCTTCCCCTGGGGACATAAGTTTATGCTTGTGAAATTCAGAACTTTAAATGGTCCAAATTTGGGAAAATGAAAAAATTATTATGTAGTATAATATATAAAATACTATGATACTAACATTGAGGATTACTTTTTTACCATTTTTTTTCTCTTTTGAACATAAACTCAAGATTTTACTGTCTTCATAATAAAAGATGACACTGAGAATTGGATCACCTGGCCCTTTCTCTTCTTATATCCTCCCAATTCAAAATGCATATTTTAATAGCCTTAGACTTGCAGTTGGGCTCAACCACTCAAGCCTTAGCACAATCTTTTTTGCAGTTTTAGCCTTTTTCTGGAAAATCGGTTTAGTCTGCCCACCATAGCCACTCTGCTTCCTGTCACAACGCCGCTTTCCCTGGGCATACAGAGAATTCTTGCTCTTCTTGTACTGTGTCACTTTGTGGGGTTGATGCTTGCCACCCTTCTTACAGAAAGTCCGACAGGTTTTAGGAACATTCACAATGTTTGCATGAGTGCTATCGGCATAGAAAGACAGAGGCCAGGCGAGAAACAGAAGTATACAGCACTTTTTTACTTTTCTTTTGACAAGGGCACCACGGTAGAGAGTGGCTTGTGTCTTAAAGCCAGATGGCCTTGTAATTGATGGCTTTTGTACTTGCTAGTCAAGTGTACTTAGGTTAACTTCTTAATGTTATTTGTCTCCTATATAGCACCATTTATAGTGGTAGGATTAAATGTGAGTAGAGGACAAGGATACTGCTAAACACTAGCAGATGCCAGGAGCATACTCTGCCCCTCAAGTTTTGACAATCAGAAATGTTTCCAGACGCTGCTTGGGTGCTGAAATCATCCCTGGCTGAGAACCATGGTCACAGAGAAAGATACCTTGGACTTGGAGAATGGAAAGTGGGCTCCACTAGTTATAACACCTACTTAAATTTGCTTTTCTCAATTTTAAAATGTAGGGGTTAAGCAAGATGATCTTTAAGGTGATTTCTACTTGTAACAAGCTGTGATTATATTAAAGAAGGAAATAAATGTACCAGAGATTGAGGAAGGCGTGGGGTTGATGACCAGGGAAATTGGCTAAGATAGGGAGTGGTCAGGTAAGTTATATATTTCTGAGCAAAGTTGAGAATCCATACCACTAAACAGACAAGATTACCCACTGAAGCTAACCAGCTAGGGAACAAACGATTGGAAATCCAGACAAGGAACTGGG